>NC_085966.1:5707531-6000160 GCF_910591565.1 Cydia splendana | reverse complement strand
TCTTTTACTGTCGCGTCACGACCCCGTCGCCATGCAACTGCGCAAGCTATATGTGTTCAAGATGATTCCTTTCCTCAACCCCGACGGGGTCGCTAGGGGGCACTACAGGACGGACACTAGGGGGGTTAATTTGAACAGGGTCTATTTGAACCCCTCGCTGCTGTACCATCCGACGGTTTACGCGTCCAGGGCTTTGATTAGGTAAGTTGTATTCGGGGGTCTTCGGGAAAGTAATAATTAATTTACATACGAGTAAGTACTAGGATCACAGACAAGACATCCTCTAGACGGACCTTAGAGCAATTATTTCATGAAACCGATGCTACCAAAAATACAGGGGAGCGGGGGACGAGGTGAGCGAGTCCCGTGCCGTGATTGGTCCGTTCAAAGACACTTGGGCGTCACACAAAGACACTTGATCGAAAATGGAGTAAAACTACCATATATTTGTGGCAGAGGGGGTAGCGCGACTATGCTCAGTCTGGAGCAGGGATGTTGCGGATGCAGATTTTTTGACATCCGCGGATGCGGATAGTTAAAGGCTCACATCCGCGGATGCGGATGCGGATGTCAATATTAGGTACTTAGAAAACGTCATATATTACATTTTTAGTATTTTTTTTTATTAAAAAAACCCGAATAGTTTAGTATTTGAGCAAGAATATAGGTGCGTTATATTTAATAAACAGTAACTTGGCCGACTTTTCTGGATCTAGACGATTTCGTTATAGGTAATGACGAAATTACCTAGCGCTTACGCCGCCGCTAAAACGTTCCTGTACCGACTTGTTCGACATCCGCATCCGCATAAGCTCCGCATCGATTTTATGCGGATGCGGATGTTGAAAATAATGCGGAAGTTCCGCGGTTGCGGATGCGGATGTTCGCAACATCCCTGATCCCTGGCCTGGAGGATGTCTTGTCTGTCTAGGATACATAACTTCACTGGCTTTTTAAAGTCAGTCTTACTTTAAGGTGGTATTCCACCTGTCCAATGTCATTGCGTCTCACTCTTTAATTAAGCAATATGTGAGACAATACACATTGGACAAATGGAATACCACCCTTAACCTTAACCGATTTTAACCTCCCCCTAACCAGCTCGTTACTTGCAGCTGGTTAGGGGGAGGTTAAAATCGACTTGCAACATTTTATAACATTGTTTTTGTTAGTTACAATACAAATCAAGTTAATATGTGGCTTTCCATAGAGAAGGGTCCTTATGCACATGGAACATTAACACATTCACTGCCAGCGACCCGCTAGGCGGATACTCTGTTCGTAGGCGCTTTTCGCTACATACGGCCCAAGTAACACACAAGCAGGATAATAGAGTAAAATTATCATCTTATTCAAATTAAGATTGCATAAATTTTGTGTATAAGCGGTGGAAATTACTAAATTCGGAATAAGAAAATATGTGGGCCTAGTGGGGCCTATATACCAATAAATGCTGAATAAAATTTGCAAAGTATCGGTTTTGCATATTAAAGCTGAATAATACTTATTTCTTACACAGTTAGTCAGACATTATTCAGCTTAAAGCATTTGTGGTTACTAAAAGCTGCATAATAGCAGCATTAGCAGCAATTAGCTGTATATATTTTGTGTCGTGAGATATTAAGCAGACAATATTAAGAAAAATGTGATAGTGGCTACTAAATGCTGAAAAGAAGCGTCGGTGAAGACTTTCAACTGTATAAAAGCGGTTGCAGTTTCTGTTTTAATGCTAGTTTTTGAATAAAGGTGGACGCTATTACTGGAAGCTGTAATGAAATCCACATATTATTTGTTATTCAGTAGCTGCACATATGGGTTAGTTATGGCTTTTATAGACATAACGTCTGAATAATAAATACTAAAACAACACTTATACTTGACAATATTAAGAAAATTGTGATAGTGGCTACTAAATGCTGAAAAGAAGCGTCGGTGAAGACTTTCAACTGTATAAAAGCGGTTGCAGTTTCTGTTTTAATGCTAGTTTTTGAATAAAGGTGGACGCTATTACTGGAAGCTGTAATGAAATCCACATATTATTTGTTATTCAGTAGCTGCACATATGGGTTAGTTATGGCTTTTATAGACATAACGTCTGAATAATAAATACTAAAACAACACTTATACTTAAGTTATAGCAATTTTAGTACACATATACTATCTTTTCTTGCTAAAAGCTGCAAAATGAACGCAATGAGCAGCGCTATTCAAACTACTGCTTAGTATCAACAAATGCGCGGTGGAGAGGGTTCCGTAGCTTTATAAGTTTATACACGGTCAACAGTGCTACTTGAGCCTGTTTGCTTTGAGCTTGAGCGTGTTTTTATTTTATTTTGAACGCATCTTGCGTATTTATTCTTTAATCCAACCATTATTTAAAAAATCGAGGTTTAGTTTTCTTAACAATTCTCTTCGATTGGTTATTTTACACAAGATGCATTGTCGTTTTAATGACGTAAAACAATTGCTAGCTACCATCGTAAACACTGTTAACTGACCATTTGCATACCTTACTGCAACGAGATAAAGTTTACCAATGGTCATTTAAGGTTGTTGCTAGTTTGCAAACAAGGTGGCAAATGCTAGTTATTGATATTGTTGCATTAAAAACTTGTAGACTCGACTGGGTATGAGAAAAATTAAATAATCACCCCCATCAAAATATAGCGAAATCGATTCTCCACAATCGATCAATCTATTTTGAACAGACTGTTTTTAGGTTTCAAGTGGGTCTACTCATACCCACCCCACACTATACTCGTACTCATACCTAAACAATACTGCCCATACCAAACTATACTTGTACTCATACCCGTGATACCCGCTACTAATATACCCGCACCTTCGCACCTATACCATATTCATATTCATACCATACTTGTAACTACACCATACTCATACTTTACACATCTTCGTACTCACTTCGTACATCTTTGCGTATACCTTTACCTACTACATATTTGTCGGAACTGATAACGGAAAAAATAACTGTGTAGTCTGCCGTGCCCCCAGATTTATCATATAACTTAAATATTATATCGCGTTTATAATATTAGTAGGAAGTAGGATTGAATATTGCCCGTGTTACATACCTATAATGTTTCTCATCAAACTAGTGAGGATCTATGTGGTTTTTACCATTTGTGTATAGAACCCTAATATGCTTTAAGATTGCGAAAACAATTACTATTATACTGATGTTATTCAAAACTTGTTGTTCTAAAACCATTATTATCTAACATGTAGCGTAGTAACGCGAATAATGTGAATGCCTATTCAGAAATTTAGCACATAATAGCTGTGGCAGCAGCTTATATTCAGCACAGTCGGACGCCATTACGGTTGCTCATATTCTAACCTCTAAAATTAAATAGGAATTTAAAATGAACTGAAAAACCCATTTATATTCATTTATAAAACTAGTTTTATCGTAGTATAACTTGTTAAAGTACATGTTCTATCACTAAAACATCTAAACACCGCAAAAAAAATTACAAATTTAAAAGTGGAGTACTACATTTTCTATATTTACTTTCTAAACAGAGCATTATTTACGCGGCGCTTTAAAATTTTAAATAAAATGTATATATATATTAACAGTAAAGTCGCATGCGCAATGAAATTGATGTAATGTAAACATCAAATCAATATATGGGTAATGTCCTCCTTATTTTGTATTCACTTCAGACACTACACTTTGACACGAGTTCACAAATTAAAATGGAAGACAAATCATACACAAATAGCTGAATATATTTTCTGTAACAATGCACTTTTGAACCAAAAGCTGCATAACGTGTGACTAACTGAGTCATTCTATACAAAGCTGGATAACTTTGGTTTAAAAGCGGTATAGAAGCTTTTGACAGCCTCTATACAAGTGTTATTCAGCGATTCAATGTGTGGGCACACACTTATACAGCTATTACATTAGGGTGTTTCATTTTTCCGAATTTTCGATTTTCATCTGACTTTGCTCGAATTCTTGTTCTAACTGATAAGAAAATATTATATGTTAAAAAAAAATTAAAATCGGTAAACATTTAGAGGTTGCACAACTTCAACAAAGATTTTTCAAATAACCAACGACTCTACATCAGAGGGTAGAAAATGGTTTAAGCGGCTACCATCAAAGCGGAGAGTAGTGTGATACTGAACCTTCTACATATAAATAAATTTTAAAATTAGTAGTAAACTTGGATTTTGGTTACTCGATAAATGTTCTAATTAAGATTTTCCAGTTTTTCCACCCGTTTCCAAAGGAAAAGTGCTTTTATCGTGTTTTAGACGCAAAATTCAGTTTTCTCATTCGATTTTAGTATTAGATCATTATATTTTGTCATTTTAGAACATAGTTCATTTTCACGCAATGTATGGGGTTCTCACTCTACCTTTTCAACTTGTGCAACCTCTAAACGTTATTCGATTCTTTTGAAAATTGAAATAGATAGTTTTTAGTGTGGGGAGACTCCATTGGTGAGCAAAGTCAGGAAAAATATTACAACTTTTTTTTCTCCATACAAAAGTGAATCACCCTATATTACATTACTGTTATTCAGTAATAAGCGGCGTGGGCTAGCCCACCTTGCGCCCAAATATTCTGTATAACGTCTGTATAAGCGCTTATACAGACGTTATACAGCTACCTTATTCAGCATACAGTACGGAATGCTCTATTATTCAAACAATATTCAGCTACTTTTGTGTTACTTGGGGGTTTTTCCTGTGTTATCGGCTATGCTCGTAGCGCGTAGCTCGCGCTGGCACTGAATGTGTTAAGGACCCTTTAGGCAGGGAACGCCACATATAAGTGTGTTTACAAACCAACCGTATCCGGCTTTATCAGTATCACCGACTGTCTCAATTTTAGTTACGATATGGTTAATATATAGTCTGTGATCCAATACCCAGGGTCCTTACGGATTTCGTTGGCGTATTTCATTTTATCCTATGTGCTTTAATTATGGTAATCAATTTTTCGGCATAATTTGTTGCAGGTACTATCATTTTGGCTGTGAAAAGGAAGATACATTCGATGACGTTAGAAGCATAGCGTCTCGCAGCATACAGAACATCAGCGAGAGTGTCGAGGTAAGAATTGGCTGTATCATCATTTAAAACATTTTAAAACAATCACTTCATCGTATTTCTTACTATTATTATAAATGCGAAAATAACTCCTGTGTGTTACCTCTGCACACTTACCGATTAATTGATTTAAATGAAATTTTGTTTGTAGATAGATTGAATCCAAAGTCCTAACATTTCCGAATCAACTATTTTGGGATCAGTCATACGGAAAAAATTAAGACAAATCCCACAAATCACAAATATCACAACATTTTACATATACAATCATCCACATCTTATTACGCATAAAAATAAAATAGACTCCTCTTTCCTCAACGGAATAAGGTTTGATCTAGGGTAGTCAGGAGTCCGTCTTAGCGCAACCAAACCTGTCCCGTCCTGTTCGGTGTCGACGGTTGCGAAAAAATAACTAGTATTTGACCACGTGACCTTCTCCCCTTGACCATAAAGCTGGATACGCCCTTGCTGCGGTAAAATTTTTGCGTGTCTGGCCTGTAAAAACTGGTAAATCGGTCTTTTCAACGGCACGTCCAGCTTAAAGGTGACAGTCCATTTCCAACGACAGCAGCACTACCATTCATTTTACTATGAAAATTGACAATAACACCGACGCGTTCGTACTAGTAGTGCAGCTGCGCCAGAGATGGAATGTTACCCTAAGTTTAAGGCCTGTCTCCATCACATTCGCATGTCAGATGTTCTCTTCAATCAGATACTCGAAACGAAGAAGAAAAAGAGCCCTCCGTACAAGTCGAAGCCGATCGCCAATAAGTCGTCGAGTACGCTGAAAGCCCGGCAGTCCACCACTGACACGAAATGCGCAGAGCGATCCAATGAGGCCTCGTTGTTGATCGATCAGGTACAAATCGTAGAAATCGCTTTCGAAAACTATCCACTGCAGAACAGGGTTAAACCCAGCCGTGTAGGTGTGATGGTTTAGGCTAAGAAATATCTAACCGGAAAGCTTTACTGATAAAAAGTTGGGAACGCTTGTCCTAACCTAACCTAACCACCTAAAATTCGGTCTAGGC
Source organism: Cydia splendana (assembly GCF_910591565.1). NCBI lineage: Eukaryota > Metazoa > Arthropoda > Insecta > Lepidoptera > Tortricidae > Cydia > Cydia splendana. Next base: position 5,994,038 of record NC_085966.1, on the reverse strand, counting down.
GGGGTTTTAATGTAATGTAAAACCACTTAACTATAATCCAAGTACTACAACTAATTAAAACTAATCAAAAATAAAAAACGAAACAGAACATAGTATAGTTACAGATGTACCTAGTGCATAATTGTTTTCCATCGTACTTTCTCGGAAACGTTCGTATTTTTTGTACCGAGATTGACTTAAATAGCAAGAGATTTTCATACGTTTCCGTGAAAATACGATGGAGAATAATTCTGCACTACATGTGTGCCAATGTTCTGTTTGGTTTTTATCCATATAAGTATGTCAATATTTTGCCATAGAACTACGATATTCAAATAAAAGTTACACCTGAACGAAAACAATAGAAATAAAGATATTTGAGTTCATTTTGGGCCACTGGCTTTGGGACTATAGTCGGCTGGTTTTACTGTACTAAACATTGCTATTCTCAAAGCGTATCATTAGAAGTATGTAGTTTTTTTTCACGTTTAGTACGATTTCCCGTTTAAGACGCTTTTTTGCTAGGTCCCCTCAGAATCGTCTTAAGCGGGTTCTACTGTATTTCTACCTATTATTCTTATTAACACAAATTGGTATTTATTGTCTTAGCTAATGGACTCGAAAAAGTGTCCTCAGTTGAAAGGGCAGCCCGTGCCGGCGAACAAGTCTTCCAGCACGCTGAAGCGACCCTCCACGAGCGAGGACTCCGAGCAAAACGTCAAGGCGCCGAGCTCTGGAGAGGAAAACTTAAGCGATCAGGTTAGATTCCTCTTTAAAGTCTTACTTACTAGGGTAGTGTAGCGATCAGTGAGACTTTCTTCGTGTGCGAGCGTTTTCTTTAGGAACAAGTCGTCCAAGCGTTCAACACGCTGAAGCGACCTTCCACGAGCGAGGACTCCGAGCAAAACGTCAAGGCGCCGAGCTCTGGCGAGGAAAACTTAAGCGATCAGGTTAGAATCATCTATTAAATTTTACTTACTAGGTTAGTGTGGCGATGGTGAGACTTTTCTTCGTGTGCGAGCGTTTTCTTAAGGAAAAAGTCGTCCAAGCGTTAAAGCGGTAAAGCAGCCGTCCACGACCGAGGCCTCCAAGCGAAACGTCATGGCGCGGAGCTTTGGAGGGGAAAACTTAAGCGATCAGAATCTTCTGTAATCTGACATCCTAAGGCAAGTTCCCTATAAGCGAGTAGAGATGGCAAGAGCTTTTTCAAAAAAATCTGAAGTGACCTTCTACGACCTACAGCTGCAATCAGAACACAGCTTTAGGGTGTCCGCAAACTCGCAGCGCACGCAGCGGGCGAGCGGGTTAGCGAAAAATTGTATGAGCGCCGCTACCTGGCGCGGGCGCGGGCGCGTGCGGCGGATTTTACCTACAATATCACCGACAAGCGGCCGGTTGTAAAAACTCAATGCCAAATCCTTTTAGCGGTATGAAATCGGAGTAAATGAGATGAGCGACACGGCTGCGGCTGCGACTCCAAGTGAATGGGACAAGGGCAAGCGAATGATGATGATCACCCGCGTGCGTGCGACCGCTCCGAGCACCCGCGCGAGTCGCGCGACGTTGCGGACGCCCTTAAAGGCTACAAAAAGTTCTGATAACGGGTTGAAATGAAAGGCATGTTTCATGTTTTTGTTCGGAAATTTTACCAAAGTTATTTTGAGTATTAGCATACTTTACTGCATATTACACATTGATCTAAAAGTAAGTAATAGAGCTTTAGATAAAACTCTAATTTGCAACGATACGCTGGCTAAACTCGCCAAATCAATTAAGGCGATAAGAACGTAATACGTAAGCGTAATTTAGGAAATTAGCTACTTATTTTGTCTTGGTGTTAATCGATCCTGATTTTTCTTAAAAATTTGGATTAAGGTCAGAAATAAGAGCCAAAGTCGCGCTGAGCCTCTGAAACGCTTTAAACTAAATAGACGCGCAATAGGGTATTTTCCTACTAGTCAAATCAGTTAGTTTTTTAGAACTGTCAAAACGATTTGCTAATATGGAATTTATAGGTATGAAACATTACATCGTGACGTCACGGTCAACTCACCTACTTTTTATATTTGTATCCGATTTATTAAATAGAACTTGTGTTTAAAAATAACTCCTATCTGTGTTTTTCAAATAATAATGTGGTGCTTTATTTCATGCATGGTGTAAAATAATTTATTTTAAATACAGTATAATACCCTATTGGTAATACCTCTACCTACATGATTGTGTTTCCAGAATTTGACTTTATTGTGAGACATGTTTTAGCATCTCATATTACATAATTTGTGTGGCAGGTGTGCGAGATGAAACTCCGAGACATGACGTCACAGACTACGGAAACGCACTCACCACGTCCGTCTAACAATCCCTCGCTGCTGAATGACGAGACGCTCAGGTAAGGCACTTTTTATTTGGCAAAAGCCACTATATTTGTATCTCAAATTAAGCGTGAACTATTAAATATATTAAAAACGGGTCACTCACGTATTTTAAGTCGAAAAACGCTCGACATGTTTCACTCCGTACCGAGGAGTGTCATCAGGAGCTTTAAAATACGTGAGTGACCCGTTTTTAATATATTTAATATGTCTGTGTCTGGCGTGAAATAGGCGTGAACTACTTAATAGCAAGCAGTTTGGAATGTAAGTAATTAAAAAAAATACTATAAATCAAAAGGTATATTTCAATTCGACTTTAACCCTTTACCAGGCTGACAGTTCAAAAATAACAATTGATTGTCAGTCTTACTGATCGAAAATAGAACACATGTACCGTATACGTATGTGGGAAATATATATCCCTTAGGCCCACTTGCACCATTCCACTAACCGGGGTTAACCGGTTAAACCTGGAGTTACCATGGTTACCAGTACAATTTGACACTGGGTTGACACGGCTGCACGGCTTAACTTTAAATTGAACCGTTTCTCTTTACAGTTATGGTTCAAATTAAAGTACGGCGCAACGCGCTGGTGCCGCTACAGTCGGAATTTGAATTATACTATGACGCCCATTATTTCAAATGTTTGACTCCTAATTAGAATTTCTCATTTATGACAGTCGCAAAAAACCTCTGTGATCGATCGAGCTGAGAAGGATCATCATCCACAACTATGTGGGAAATAAAGGGCACAACAGGTTCCCATTATTTCTGGTTGGTTAGACAAATTGCCTCATGGGGTGACATTGCGCTCTTCGTAAACGTCTGTTCAGAATGTGGCTAAAATCAATCTACCTGGAGTTTAAAACAGTAGGATCAGCGACAGAATATATATAGACATCGCTCTTCATAGAACATTGCCTTCCAAAAATGACCCCAGCCACACTGACACTAACAGCTGTTTCTTCTCTATGAATATGTCCCACCACCACGGCTATACCGTGAGGTCATTTTTGAGCTCAAGTCTGTCTTCTATAGTTATTCTAGTTCGTTGAGTAGGATAACACTGGTCGGTTGGACAGATCGTGCCTGGGCTCTGAAGTGCACCTGAGCAATAGCGACGAGCTCAACATCCAGGGCAATAACCCGCTGCTGCCGCTGCGCGACACGCTCAAAAACAGCATCAGCCTGCTCATGGGCACGGCCTCTGTCTCGTAAGGGCTCGTTTATTCACTACGCATCGCAGTATTCGATTAGATTCCCTCTAAGCGCCCACACAAAACTTGCCAAGACTAATGCAATTTCGATTTGTCAAAATAAAGGGTCCAAATAAAATGAAATATTTGTAGGCCCCTAAAGGAGAAATCAACTGCCCCTCTACGAACTTAGCTTCTGTTTCCTTTATTTAAAAAATACTGGCCATTTATTATAAATATCTGCGATGCGTAGCTGATGAACAAAGGCCTTTATAATGTTACATTATACCTTAGTGTACCATAAATATAATGTTATGCGCTGTACATAATTATGATGAGCTTTAATAGTGCAACTGTATCCATATATTAGCAAGGTATAAACAATGTAAAGGATTAGTGTAAATACCTATGTATAATATAGAATCTAATGCTATTAGTACAAGTAAAGCCTAAAATTTTGTAAATACCAACAGTTCGGCATCTGATAAGTATTTAGTTTAGTTTTATCCTAGCTTTGACGTACGTAATTGAGGTATTGTTTTCGGAACCGATCTTTCGCTCTATAGGTTCTGGTTCCGATAATATCACCAATCGGCTTGATCATCTTCTTTACAATTCTTTTTTCTCAGTGAAACGCGCAAAGAAGGCTCAAACATGCGCATGGGCTGGTGCAACGACTGCAGGCGCGCTGTTAACAGACTGCAGGAGAGCATCCCCGGCCTCGCGGGCACTGTGGCCGGCTACAACACCGCCGTGGTGAGTCTTTATACTCTTCATTTAACACATTCATTGCCACTAAGTGCTACGGGTTACGCTCGTAGCGCGTAGCCACGTTTTCGCCGTATGGAGCGCGTAGTCGCTACGAACCACTGTTCGGGTACACTTACCCGACTGTCGGGTTCTTGGCCCTGAATGTGCTAAGCTAGAAATGGTACCGATACACCATATGGATAGAAACAATGACCGTAAGTACCCTATCTCCGAACATTATTCACGTTTGAAAACTTTGAAATTAAAATCTCGCCCGCAATGACTACTTATTCCTATTTATCCAGGCTAACTCTGACCTTGTGGTGTATACAGTCGGCTACAGTCGCAGACCTCTTATCTCCTTCTAAAGGAGTTATGTAGTTTAGAACTTTAGGTATTTTCGGGTAAAGTCACAATTCCCTTTTCTCCATCCATTTGAGACGTGCGTGACTACCCAACAGTTTTTTGCGCAGTCTCGCATTCATTCATACCTCCTTAAATGTTTCCGTAGCTAAAACCCACTTTTCCCCACCAGTCTCGAGAGGGCAGCCCTTGCCGCTCCATTGCAGAGTACCGAGAAGTTCAGAAACAGCAATATGACGAGCAGATGGCGTTGGAGAGAAAGGTTCTATGCTTGATCATTGATCAATCTAAAGAGAATAGAGAGTATAAATGTAAAGTGTTATGCAATTTAACAGTCGCAAATTTGACAGTTGGCAACTTTACACCTTTGACACCTTTATAAGGCATAAGGGTGTCAAGAATTATGAAAAATTGAACACTAACACTTTAAATTAAAGTTAAAAATTAGGTGGGAAATATATTCCCTGTACCTTATAAAGGCTTAAAGTAAACTGTGCTGGTGCTGCGCCAGACGACTTGTGGGTGAATCGTTAAACGCTAGACAAACTAGTTACCGCCGCATAATTTTCGTAGCCATTAAAAGCCGCGCTATACTACTACACGCGTCTTAGTATTCTTCTATCTATAATCAATTAATTATATTTATTATGCTGATTTAACCTTAGATGGTCGACGTGCTCCTTGGTAGGTGGTAAATTAACGTATCAATCAATTTTATAGTACATTGTGTAAAATTTCGCACCACTTTCCTATCTAATTGTATCCAGTGTATCCTTGCTTATCTCGATTAATGACATTCGAAAACTCATTCAATCCTGTGCTGTATTCTTGCTCTAAAGTTCGAACTGGGTTTCCAATGTTACCCAGTAATGTATATTCAATTTATTACTCAAGTAATGCTCTCATTGTTCTTAAATCAAAATTGAGAAAAATAACCCTCTATTTTCAAAACAGGGGAGTACAGGGACCCTTTATTTTCAAATCTTTTCGATAGGTCAAAATAAATGTTGTTTGACACACCTGTTTCAAAATTCGTAAAACGAGAGAAATTTCAAAGTATAAAATAAGCGCGGCAAAGCCTCGAATAAACGATTATTATTCAGTGCATATAGCCGGTGAAACAACTTTGTCAGTAGAAAAAGCCGCGAAATTCTAATTTAGCGACAATAACCCTTAGCGCCTATTTTTTTTTTTAATTGCCGCTTTCTACTGACGGAAATGGATTGACAGACTTTATTTTTTATTGTTATTTTTTTTTGCAGCTTCAAGACGTAGAGCAGGCAGCAAAGGACGATACCATATACTTCTGTACAAACTGCTTCAAGCGATACGTCATCACACAAGATAATGAGGAAGTTGTACGTTTCTTGTTTTATTTTTTTAAATACTCAATTTTATATAATATATAGATATCTACTATACTACACCGGTTTATAGTTTGAAAAATGTGTATAAAATATCAGTCCAAATACCTAACTATTGTGTCGTGGTTATTAAGTAAATAATTAAAATACTCTATCTTTAACCTAAAACAATTAGGGATGTAGAAATAATTACAATATTCTGGCGATTCGTATGAGAAGACAAGAAGTATCGGTTTTTAGTATCTCGCAATCGCTTGTATAAGTCTGATATTATAAGAAGTGGCCGAAGGAACGAATTATGTATAAAGTGAACCAAACAGACTCGTAAGCGGTGATTCAAATGAACGAAATCACTAATGACTCCGCTGTTAATTTTATGTCTACATACGACTTTTTTGTGACCCTACGCTCTCTACATGTCTATCTATAAATAAAATAGGGAGATTTAAAAAGATACTGACATTTTTACATCTACATCCGACAGCTATAGTCCAACTTGAAAAATGTAGGCGCGAGGTAATATTGATTTCTACCTGTAATGGACTTGATTTAATTTGACTTTGGCGCCTTTTTCAACTAGATATCGTGTTTGTGTTCAGAAATTAGTGTCCGGTGTGTCGACGGTGAGCGTGGCCGTGGCGGCCGGTGACGGCGACAGCGGACACGCGCAGCAACCGAGCGGGAAGCGCGAACCCAAGGTGAGCCACAGACATTATACTGGAGTAGTCCATCTACGCTAGCTTTGCATTCACCCACTCGACACGCCACACTAACACAAGGCGTAAAACAGCCGAGCTGTATACAGTAACATGCTGACAAAAGCTTATTAAAAGCTCAACAAAATGAATAATGCGTGAGATATTTTACACCAGCTTTTATAAGACAGAGGGAATATATTTCCCACCTGATTTTGAACTTTATTTCATAGTGAGAGGGTTAAATTTTGCATAATTTCGGACACCCTTATGCGTTATAAAGGGTTAAAATAACGATTTATTTTCTATGAATTCCACAAAGAATTAAAATTGAAGAGAAAATAGTAAAACCGGCCTCATTAGGTATAGATCACTCTATCAATCAATAAAAGTTAGTTTGCTTGCCCAGAGAGCCATTATGCACGTCATTGTAAAAAATATTGATAAGGATTGGAAATTAGTGACGTCATAGTTTTATATATCATCATCATCATCATCATATCAGCCAGAGGACGTCCACTGCTGGACATAGGCCTCCCCCAAAGAGTGCCACAATGACCGGTCTTGCGCCACCTGCATCCAGCGGACTCCTGCGACCTTAACCAGGTCGTCAGTCCACCTTGTGGGGGGTCTACCCACGCTGCGCCTTCCGGTACGTGGTCGCCACTCGCGAACCTTTCCGCCCCACCGTCCATCGGTTCTACGGGCAATGTAGTTTTATATATATTTTCTTTATTTAATCTGACAGTTTTAAATGGTTTAACAAAACCTTGTATCCTCTACAGCTGCGGTTACTACCACCACCAACGCCACCATCCAAAGAAGAGAAGAGCAATCCGCCGCCGCCCGCGGCGCGGAGCCGCAAGAAAGCACCCCCGCCCCCGCCCAAGCCGAAGGACCCCGAGTCGGGGCTATTCCTGTACATAGATCTGCACGGACACGCCTCTAAGAAAGGTAATGGGTTTTATAATAGTACATTATTGTCGAGGCTCGGAAGTAGCTACTTGCAGGCTGAGGATTCGTTTTAAACGGCCTTGGGAGTCCGTTTAATTGAATCCGAAGCCAGCAAGTAGCCTTCCAGCCGAGTCATATATAGTGCTTTTCTCAAAAATGGTGCACGAAATATAAATATCATAGAAATATTTTACAAAAGCAACGTTCTTACGTATATATTTTCACAGAAAAAAGTAGAAACAATTGAAAAAATTAGCTTTGCCGCCTTTTTTATTTTTTTAACAAAAATCGACCTTCTTTTAGTACTAATATGGTTCACTATGGCTATGAACTTGTGGTGGTACTTAGTGACTTTTGCTTGTCACCCGACGATATGCATGCAGAATAAGTACCAAGTAAGAATATTAAACGATTGAGATTATTGTAAATTAAAATATGTATGACAGTGCAATGCCCTGCCAGAGCCCATTACTCTGAATGTACCTAGTTATTAAGATCTGTACTACACTATGGTTGCAATAAAGAAATGACTAATGTATACTGTACAGTCATCATCAAATAGATACCTAATGACTGCCGGAATGGCCAAATATTCCATAACACACCTAAGTTGCAATAGAAATAATCATGTGTATGTGTACTGTACGAAGCAATAAAGCGATATCTGCTGTCGAATTCGAAGCACATATTTGTCTTAAACTTTACACATAACCCTTTACCAGGGGCCGATTGCATAACAAACTACAACTAATATTACAAGCGGAACTCCTTTTCTAATTTCACTTATTAAATAAGGAGTTCCGCTTGTAATATGCAATCGGCCCCAGGCTGACAGTTCAAAAACACAATCGAATGTCAGTCTCACTGATCGAAAATAGAATACAATGTTTGAAGGGCCGTATGTGGGAAATATATATCCCTTAGCCTGGTAAAGGGTTATACACTCAACAACTGCTATTCCTAAGGTTTAGATCGGCGGTCGGCAACCTGCGGCCCGCGGGCCGCATGCGGCTCGTGAAACTGTCACTTGCGGCCTGCGAGCCTCTCTGGCTATGTAATATTGAGAAACGACAATGTCTGATAAAGTCATAAATATTAACAAAGTGCGGCCCGCGTCAACTTACTCTTCGTTAACTACGCTACTAAAACTACGCAAAAAAAGGTTGCCGACCGCTGGTTTAGATTATACATGTCACTTAATGAGACTGTTGGCGCAGGTTCTTGAGAAATGACGTAGTCGACACAATTTGGACTTTCACAACGTTTTATTGTACGGAGCGATTAAATTACATAATTTAAATGAGAAAATGTATGGACGCGCGACCGAGCGATACGTGGTGTCGGCGTCGTAACGGATCGGAGAATGGCGGCTGCCGCCGGCCGCGGCACTGCGTAGATGGAGCGTGTATGTATGCGCGCACGCATCCATGGATGGAGCGTTAACAGAGACAATAATAAATATAAAATTGCACCACAGGTATCTTCATGTATGGGAACCACTTCGAGGACTCTGAAGCCTCGGTGGAGTGCATGCTGCTTCCTCGGATCATGTCGCTCAACAACATGCACTTCCATTTCTCCTCGTGCAACTTCACGGAGCGAAATATGTACCTTAAGTGAGTATTTGCTTAACCCTTGACAGGGGCCGATTGCATAACAAACTACAACTAATATTACAAGCGGAACTCCTTATTTAATAAGTGAAATTAGAAAAGGAGTTCCGCTTGTAATATTAGTTGTAGTTTGTTATGCAATCGGCCCCAGGCTGCAGGCTGTAACTGCAACTTTGCCTGCAACTTATACTTAATTTCCCAATTTTGCCCACTTATAGTTTTTAGATTATCCAATTAACCTCGCATATTCTGTTTAGGGTAAGTTAAGCACTACAGACAAAATATTTTTGGTAAATTGTTTTCCTATTTTCAATAAATATTTAAATTTCCCGCATATGTTTACAGCTGAACAAACCCCTCAGTTTTGACTTGTAATTTCCATAAACCCGTGTTGAATCGTCAGGGACCGCCGCGACGGCATGTCCCGCGAGGGCTCGGGCCGCGTGGCGGTGCTGAAGGCGACGGGGCTGGTGCGCTCGTACACGCTGGAGTGCAACTACAACACGGGCCGCCTCGTCAACGTGCTGCCGCCGCCCGTGCGCGACCTGCCCGCGCCGCCCAACGCGCAGCCCCTCCCGCCCAAATACACGCCGCATATATTCGAGGAGGTAATGTTTTAGGGGAACTAACAGTCTCAGCAAAGAAACGCTATAGAGTGAGTACTGATGTGCCGTCGGAAAGTATCCACGTAGAAAAGTATCGGAGACTTCTAATATTTTTGTAAGTGGATTGTAATATTCCGTGATTTCCGTGTCCAAAATGAAAGTTTCCCTAATTTCCTATGATTTTTTTCTGATATTTCTGAGATTTATTCCATGTTTTGTTAAACTTTCCGAAACTTGCACATCTGTAAAAGTGACAACTTCTTGCTGTTCGTGGGCATTTTCACTTAACTGTGTACCATTAACGGCCGGTTAGCACTCGTTACAAAACTGACGATCAATGTCAAATCCCATACAATTTGTAACGGTAACGGAATGTAACGGCTAGACGTTACTGACACACGACTTAAGCCGACCACTGACTAACAGTCCGCCGGACGATATCGGCCGGTCAGTTGCTCGGAACTGTCAAATTTTTGTTCTAACTGACAGGCCGATATCGTCCGGCGGACTGTTAGGGTCGGTTGCACCAAACTGTTCGTATCGTTAAAGAGTTCGCTAAATTTTTATGTATGGAAAGTTTCATAGTAAAGCGGGCCGGGGCGAGCCGGCTGACGTTGACCAGTCTGTCAAATGTGGTTGGTGCAACTGGCCCTTAGTCAGTGGTCGGCTTTAAGTCGCGCTTTAAAGTACAAGTTAGAATGAAAATGCCCTTGTAACAGCTAAGGCAATCACACAGGCCCAGAAACGCTTGTACCTATAATCTATGTAATCTGTGACGTTTCTTTACGCTGTGGTTATAGTAATTGGTAAGTAATTTCTGAGTCATGGCTTGTCCAACAGGTCTCCATCGCCATACAGCGGGGTAACGCTGCAAGTGTGATGGGGACCTTTGGACCCGGCATGGCTCAGAACGGGTTTTAGTTCTTAAGTTTTGTATGTACCTACGTATTTATATTATCAAATAAAAGTTATAATATTGGTAATAATAATATATAATAATTGGAGACATCTTAATATTATCTCTATTCTATTCTCTTCTCACTTTCTGTGCTAAAAAAATGCGAATCACGTATCTGAGGGTGGTATTCCATCTGTCCAATATATTGGTCCTATGTCATTGCGTCTCACTCTCTCCATTAAGCAAAATGTGAGACATAATACAAATTGGACAAAGAAATTGGACAGGTGGAATACCACCCTGAGTAACTATAGTATGTATGTTCGAAATGTATAAATTAGACTACTTAGCATAGCGCAGGTTTGCAACTTACGTTTAGATAACTATTTCCCAAATAGAACCTGCAACTTTGCCATCAGGTTTTGATATACGTACGTGCATTTAGTGACCTCATTGCGTATTCCACCTGTCCAATTTCTTTGTCCAATCTCAGTGCGTCTCACTCTCTCATTAAAGCAACATGTGAGACGCAATACACATTGGACAAAGATATTGGACAGATGGAATACGATCCTTATTCAAATGAATGGGATCACAGCATATGTGAGCGTGTAGTAGCTTTTTATACCAGTTAAAGCCTGACAACAGTTTATTTGACCCTCGCCATTTTGCGGATTTTCAATGGTACTAATTTCTTTTACTGGCAACAAGTACTCTTTGACAACGAACGTTGGATGTCATCGAATGTCACCGATGTAAACAAACGGAAAATATCTACGAATATATTCAAATATAAACGGTTTTATTACAAAAATGCCAAAAAATTTACCAAAGATGCGAAAAAATTGTAGTGAATGCAATCAAATACCTACAGCTTAAAAAAGACGAAGGATTACATAGCATTCCAATAAACAATGTTTTGAAGTTGGTTGTTGACATGACCGGTATTGACATTTTATAGTGCGGTTTTATTGAACTGGTTAGTTGTTTGGTTTAAACTTTAATATTTCATTTAAGGTTTATGTAGATCGACGATAAAAATCCTATAATCGAATTGGAAACTGAACGTTTTATAATCGAGGTTGGTGGTTGAAAGCGACACAACATCTGATGAAAATCAGACTTCGTCAGAGTCAGAAAACGAAGAATATATTAATATTGAATATTTAGAATCAGATTTTGACGAATAGGTAAATTGAATGAACCGAATTTTCTGTAAGCAATGTTTCTGACATTATACGAGTATCAACATGAAGCCAATGCCCACCCACTACCCCGACTATACATGACGTACGCACATTATTGCCATACGTAAGCTGTTTGCAGCGACACTATCTCAGGGTTAAATAAACTGTTGTCAGGCTTTACTTAGCATTAACCGTGGGCAAAAAATCCGTTGGCAAAGTTGCCACTCAATTCACTGAAATAGTTCGCAAAAGCAATGACAAAGTTTTAGAACCGGTACCCACATTTCAGATAAGGCTCCGCAGTAGGAATCTGGAGAATTCGGAAGATATAGATCCCTGGCAGGTTGGTCTTCTCCGCCGGCTTATTCCCAGTAGCTCAGTGATCACCTGGCAATTTTACCAATGGTTACAACATTGCCCTATCATTTGACTTTATACTCCGTAAATTTCTAATTTGGTAAACTTGTCAAGTAAAAGTAATTATTATTAATCTTAAGTCACAAGTGTAATGGGAAAAAATAGGAGCTTTTATATCGTAATATTTAGTACACTATAGACATAGCGCACAGTACGATGTAATGTTTTGAAAAGATGTGTCCCGCCGAGTTTTTGTTCTGTCCCATATTGGGATACCCTCCTCCAATTGAGGGGGGATCTAAATCTTCTCGAGGCAGAGGTGTAGGGTTGGAGCCGATGTAGCTTTATTTGACGTTCATAAGCGCATTGTAATATGCCTACTTGAATAATAAACTATCTCTTTATCTTAAATATATGTCTGTGTTTCTTTCCTTTTTATTAAGAAACCGAACCAACATGTACGAAACTTTAGGTACTGTTTAGAACTTAACAATAAAAGCATTAAAATGTTAATACGTAAGTAATTTGTACGACAACTTATGCTGATACTGTTGATGTTTTGTTTTGACCCCTTATAAAAAAATACAGGAAATAATTTAGAAATCTTATATTTTCATTTTAAATTACTTGTGCTTTTTCATGTAAATAGTAGATTGGTTGTAAGTCTAAACTATACATGTATCATTATGATCTTAGTGGCATCTAGCTGTTGAACGGCAGAATTAAAGTATGGTAGGCAGAAATCTCTTCCAAATTCTCCAGATTTTTACATTGGTTGTTAACTTTACCACAGCCGCTTACAGCACAATAGCTTGTTGCTGGATACATGCACTTTAGATTATTGAAATTAAATTTAAAGCAAAACTCTGTCAATCGCATCGCATCGTGGTCAGAAGCGGTTATGGGCGGTTTTTAATTAAATTTTATTTTGTATATTATTATACTAAATTCGAGTTGCTTTTGAATGTCCCGGAGGTAACATTGCCCACCCGAAAATTGTTTTCATCACTTAATAATTAAAAAAAAACTAAGTTTAAAATAAAAGGAGATTTTTGAATAGTGGGCAAAGTTGCATTTTTTTCTGAAGCAAATATCATTTTGCGTGGACATATAGTTCGTTTTTTTAGCATTAGAAATAAGGTAATAAACAATCTTGATGTGTCTTTTAATTGAAAAACACATTTAAAAATAAGTTACCGCAAATATGTAACAATTATGAATGTAATACGATCATTTATATTCTTCTGCTTTCATAAATAATAGTTACTGATAAAAAAAAAAGGTTTTCAATTAAAAGACATGCCAAGATAGCTTACCTTCTTTCAAGTTCTTTCTAATGCTAAAAAAAACGAACTACGTAACCAAACCTATATAAATTGGTATCTAAACATTAGTCACTTTTCTAATCTGTATTGACATCCAGGTGGGGCGTTCTCTCGGCGCGTCCATCCTGGACCTGACGGGGCAGCACCCGAACTCGCGCGTGCCGTGCTCCGAGCACCGCACGCTCGCCTCCGTGCGCGACTGGCTGCGTGCGCACACGCGCACCGCGCGCCCCACGGTGCGTATACCACTGTGTTCAGGGACCTGGGGGCTTACTGCGAACCACGTTCGACGTGTTGCCTCTCTGTCGCACTTGTAAATTCGTTCGTAAGTGTGACGGAAGGCAACACGTCGAACGTGGTTCGCGGTAGGCCCTCTGATGGGCACCACCTGATCTCGCGCGTGCCGTGCTCCAAGCACCGCACGCTCGCCTCCGTGCGCGACTGGCTGCGTGCACACAAGCGCACTGCGGCCCACGGTGCGTATATTGTGTTCAGGGACCCTGATATATTTGTCTGCCAAACCAATTTGTCAGTAGAAGAAGGCGCGAAAATTAACATTTATACGGAAGTTGAACCTTTCGCGCGTACAATTTTCAAATGTGTTGCATTTTTCTACTGACAAAAAATGGCTCGTGAAATTATACTTGGTATTAATTAGGGTGCTGATTCAGCGCGATCTTGGACCTGGTGGCACCACCAGAGCCAGTAGAATAGACATTTGACCCTCAGAAAAATCATACAAAGAAACAAAGAAAAAAGTTTTACAAGTCCTCTCTCCTCTGGCGCCAGCACAGGTATAAGTATGGAAATGTACAGACTACGCGGCCACTATATATTATAACTATTTTAATATAAATTAAAATGAGGTCAGATACATAATTGCGATGTGGCCAATAGGGTATTATATTGTATTTATAATAAATTATTTTACACCATGCATGAAATAAAGCACCAGATAATTATTAGAAAAACACAGATAGGAGTTATTTTTAAACACAAGTTCTATTTAATAAATCGGATAGAAATATAAAAAGTAGGTGAGTTGACCGTGACGTCACGATGTAATGGTTCATATAAATTCCATATTAGCAAATCGTTTTGACAGTTCTAAAAAAGTAACTGATTTAACTAGTAGGAAAATACCCTATTAAACAAAAAAAGTGTGTACACGACCCTATTGCATTAATTTTAAGGTCGTGAACTCGTGAATAGGTACATTGTCACATCGATATTTTAAACCTTGACTCACTCTCTAACAAAACGCGTCTGTTACGATCAGGACAGATATGGCCGCTAGGTGGCGACAGCGCCACGCGCGGCTTATGGCTAACCACCAAAATTGGTGCGGAACGGATGTACTTTTAGCTACCCGTAGCAAAGCGACGAAATCGCGGAGTGAGCCACGCCTGACTGTACCTACCTTTATTACCTAAACCAACCCCGACGCACCGACTTAGTTTTCGTTGTTTTTTCATTTCTTTCTTTTTTTGTCTTTTTATGTAACTGTACCTCTTTAATTTTTCAGTGCTTAAATACAACCCACCCAGTCCAACCAAACCACCTTAAAATACCACCAGCCTTTTGTTAATAATTGGGGTAAGAGATTCGCCAAAATCCGAAGAAAATAACATCCATCTCTCACTAGTTACTAAACCGATCGGGTGTGTTGTCTTTGCAATGTTACCTCATACGAACGTGGCAAGTTTTGGCGGATTCATGTTTAATGTAGCATTTATTGTTTTTTTGAAGTGGAAACTTCTTTAGCGGCGCTGTGCACTTTTTGTGATGGGGAAAAAGTGTGATCTGAAAAACTGTTACAATTTCATTTGAGTTTTCGCTTCTACCGGCACTCCCGGGGTGCAACCCGTTGTTTTTTTTATGGCAACCTTCGATATCGTAAACCTTTTCGCAATGCGCGGAGGTTAAATTACATTGTAATCGTGCGAGATGGCGCGTCCGTGGCTGTCTTTAGCAGTCAAAGGGAGGGCTCATTTAGACGATGCGAGAACTCGCATGCGAGTTTCATTACATCGCGTGTTTTGATCGGTCGGTTGAATTGGATGTAACAAACAATCCGCAGTGTAATTAAAACCGCATGCGAGTTCGCGCGCCGTCTAAATCAGCCCTTAATCAAATAGAGCGGACGCCGCCTTACTAGAAAATTTATCACATACTGATGTATAGTCGATGTCAAAGATATGTTTACACTTTTGCACCTTACTCCTTTGCAATAAGGCGAAAAATGTAAACATATCTTTGACGTCGACTGTACAAGACACCAGAAGTGCCTCATATAACATATTAGTGCCTTTTTAGGAGATGCCATGATTCCGTCACGCTTTGTTGTTTTTTTTATCTATCAAGATAAAGTATTTGTCTCGATATGATAAAAATGAAAAGATGAATGCTTTACCTGATGTTTTTCACGCGATTAAAGCTACTTAACATAAGTTTAGCCCGAGTAAAATGTCAAAGCAAGCTTCATAACGGGAGCATCTTTTTTTCAGCTGACCATGTCCCGGCTGCGGCCGAAGACGTCGTCGCCGACCCGCGCGCCGCTGTACGCGCGCTCCAAGGCCAAGGTGTCGGACGCCGAGCGCAAGGAGAACACCTACGCCGGCGCCAAGGCCGACGAGCTGCGCACGCCCCCTGCGCGCTCCGTGCACGACCTCGCCGCCGCCGCCGAGCGCTACCGCGAGCCCGAGCCCAAGCCCAAGACCCTGGGCAAGCGCCGCAACGTGCTCGCGGTGCGTAAACCCAACGCCAGCAAAACCCAGCTCACCAAGCAGAATCCCGCGCGCCGCTCCGCCGACGACGGCAGCCCGCGCCCCTCCATGCTGTCCACCAAGATCGGCTCCAAGCGGAGCTCGAACCGCTCTCTCCGCGCCAACCGCTGCCGCGTCATGGCATCCTCCTCCTCCGAGGAGATCTCCGGCTGGGAGGAGGCGGGCGAGACGCTGTCCACCCTCTCCCGGGCGGAGTCGTTGTCCGGCAAGCGGCGGCCGCCGGCATTCGCCGCCCCGCAGCGCCTGAAGAAACTGCGCCTGAAGACCGGCTTGTAGCGCAAGCCGCGCGCGCGCCCGCAGCCCCTCCCCCTCCCCCCGACCCGGGCGCGCCACACCCCTCCGGCTAATAACCCGACGACTAGTCTGGGACCCGACTAGGCCGCCTTACTCTTGACCGGGGACAGGTGTCTCCTACATTTTGAGCCTTATTTCGAAGTCTTAAGGTTCAAATCGATGTCAAAAGAGATTATCTGAGCCGGTTTAAAGCCTGCTATGACACCCAGGCGTATAAATGCGTGGTATATTAGCGTGTACCGCTATAGGCGGGTCTTGATCTTAATTCGAGGCGTAAAACTGAAATACTTATATGCTGAAAACAAGCAAACAATAGCAACTTGTAGAGAGTAGATGGCCTAGTGCGACCAACAATGCTAGTCGGCCCCTTATTATCTCATTGTCGTATTCACCAGTAATTTTTCTGCTTTCTACGATACGCAACGGACGCTACTCGTAAGAATAAGTAATTGAAGAATTCCCAGCGAAATGCTAGTGTAAACCCTTTACCAAATCTGACAGACGGCGGCCGCTCGTGATACGAGTATGCCATATATGTATAAATATAAATTACGAGTGCTCGACCCTTTTCCTATTTTTAGCGTAGGTTTATTAAAATGTGATCGGTTTTTCTTTGGATTTTATACTTGCCACGACATTCGATAGTTTCTGATTGCACTGTATGTTTTCTATCGAAATAAGATGTAGAAAGTCTAAGACTCGTTCCCTTTATCTCCACCGAAAAAAAAGTACCTTTAAAACGACAGGTATATTGTGAGTTATTATTTTTTGTTGCAGTTTTACAGATTTATATAGATACATGTAAGTTGTGTGATGAAAATTTTATTGTTTTAAATAAAAATAAACGTATGTCTATTGTAAATAGGTACTATTCTCCATACCGTGTGTGTATTTTTCGTTATTTTATGTTTCAAATTATGAAAAAAAATTATACATATGACATATACACTACAATACTTTGCACTTTCAAGTAAGGCTTTATTAAAAGACATATTAGAAAAGCTATATCCTTATAATATGCAAAATTTGTAAAGTATAGTGTTCCCCATAGGGTAATAGCTCCTGGAGCGGTTTGTAAAATGATTATGATCTCATTAAGAAAATTTTATAAACCTGTGGTGGCTGACGGAGGTGTGTATCACAAAATATATTTAGTATTTACTTATTTTTGTTTAGGTATACCAAATAGGTATAGACCCTACCTTGGTGGCAAGTGGTATGATTACAATTTTCACGTTTATAGATTTTAAATTTGCAATTTTTACCGTTTAGCACTAGCATACTTAAGGTCAGACAGGTCAAGTGGGGGGAAATATCTCTACCCTATACAACATGTTAAAGTCAGGGGTAGAAAGTTTCCCCTACGGTCTAAGGGCGCGTGTACACTGTCCTGACCCCGAGTGGGGTCACCACTTTAGAGGGACTGGGTAGAGTGAGTAAAAGACTCCGTTGACTGGTAATCTTAGACTGATTTATTCAATCATACCTACGCGTTTTATACATCCTGTTATCTTTACATCACACCTCTAATCTGCGGCTATACAGACATTATCTTAACTACTACAGCGCGAGCTCCAACCTATACTAAGTTATCGACACGCGCTGATTATATTATGCTGACCGCCACAAATATATTACCTATACATATATTGTGCCACCAAGCTACGGTCTGGACGTATATGACCTTATAAGGCTGTCAGTAGACAGTATGTTTTGCCCTAAATCGTTTATGTTAATACTTCTATGATAACAGTAATTTTATAGCGTGTCGTTTTAACTGCTTTTTTTAAATACTTCACTGCTGACGGCCCCAAATAACACTGAAGTAAATCATTGTTTAAATGCAGTTTCGAAACTATATATAATATAAATATGACAGGATTCATAAAGATTGCTATCACTATAATAAGACTACGTTTACTGATTATCACAAAGTAGGCACAGATGTAATAATACTCTGGGCAATCCGTAAACCATAGCTGTGCAATATATTGTATAGAAAAACGTTTATAATGATTTTAAGCTAATTATAAAATAATGGAAATTTAATCCTAATGAACTATTGAAAATTTTTAGTTGTGTGTAAAGTGTTTATCATAGAAAGTATTGTATGTATATTTTAAAATTGTAACTATTTATTATGAAATGTAATAAACAATTATAATAACAGCAATGTTCTCTCAGAAAAGTTGTATTGTTTATATCCCCTCTTGATTTGAACCCTTATCTAAAACTTCACAGCTATGCTACAATCATGGTGGTGAATACTCAGCATCACCACCATGCTTCTCTCCCAGCAGGTCAAACAAAATTAAACCTTCTGTGGAGAAAATAAAGACAAACATACTCTACGAGATGACCGAGATCCATAAACCAAAATGTATGGTTATAGTGCCTATCTATACTTCTATAGTAGATACCCTACATAACTGAGCTGTGTGAAAATGTCTCTTTTTGTGGGGGATTTGTACAGTTGGTACCCAATATAAAATGTGCAATGTTTCTGTATATTGATTATCTAACATTGTGCGTGTGTCAATGACAGGTGAGGGTAGAATCTCATATAAGGTCAATGTGGAGGCCGGCATATAAAATGTCTGGTTGGGAATACAGTTACAGGGCACGAATTCACGTATTTGCGTGTGTACTTTGCTCAGGCACAGTCTGAAAGAGCTTTGCTTCTTTTGCTTTACTGACCGTCTGTAAGGGGAGTACCTATGTGTAGTTGTCTACAGCTAGAGTTAGAAGTGATGAAAGAGCTTTTAACCTTTTGAACGCCAAACAGCGCATCCATTTGCCGTGCCACTGACGCCACGGGGGTAAAATTTAGTTTTGTGAATAAATAATGCCAACCTAAAAGTGGGGTGTTTGTCAGTAGATTTTCATCATCAAATAACGATCGACGTCAAATGTCTTTGGCGTCGTTGTCACGATTTTGCGTTGACGTCAATTGCCGTCTGTGGCGTTCAAAGGGTTAGACAGGTTTACCTGATGGGACATTCTTCCCTACATTGACCTTATAGCAGAAACAACTCGCAATATTATGTACTCATATTACTTGATAGCTGGATGGGTCAGTGGTGAAACGGTAATAATGTATACCTAAGGTCTTGAACAGGGAATGATCCCAGAACCGAGTTTGTATGGCGAGAACCGGGAATTCCCGGTTCCGGTACTTTGTATAGAAAACCAGTACTGGGAGTACTCCTTAGTCTTGATGAAGGTATAACATATTTGTAACAAAATAAAACGCAAAATACTGCATACTTTATATTAAAAGTCCACAGTAAGCTTAACCTAACAGATTACAGCCTGCGGCCTCGTCGGCCTCCCTTCCTGCGGGTGGAGTCAGACGGTACAGGGGTGACATCCTCAATACGGCCAATCTTCATGCTGGAGCGAGCCAATGCACGGAGAGCAGACTGGGCACCGGGTCCGGGAGTCTTGGTCTTGTTGCCACCGGTGGCACGGAGCTTGATGTGGAGGGCAGTGATGCCCAGTGTTTTGCACTTCTCGGCAACATCCTGTAAAATCCCAAGTAATGTTTTACAAGACTTTTACTCAACCTGTCAAGTCTTAACAAATAGAGAAAATTGTTGAATCTGTAATAATACATCTATCTAGACACAGCAATGGGATCTCTTGCAATAACATGTATGCAGTTTATGCCAGATTTTCAAACAACTTATGCTTTAAGAAGAAAGCTAGTTTCTTTAGATATTCCTTGAATCTAGTAATACAACTACTTGGTTACAACCAAAAACTCAAATGTAACTTGTTTTTAGTAATTTTTTCAGCAAATTGTTTTGGTAACTTATTTGTGTCTATATTGGCTTGGTAGAGACGTCTCTTCTGTATCAAATGCCTTACAGCAGCGGTTCTCAATCTTTTTTTTTGACGGAACCCTTTAGGAAAGTGAAATACTTGATGGAACCCTACAATAAAACAATAGTTTTTAGAAGTGTGTTTTTTGCATAGTCAAATTTTTCGAGGCGACTAAAGCATAGTGTTCTAAATTCTTGTGGAACCCCTGCAGGAACACACTTAGAGAATGGCTGCCTTACAGGAAGGTAGTGATCAATAAAAGTACATACTAACAATATAAAATGAAAATAACAGAGATATTATACTATTGTTTTTATATAGCAGGCAAGTAGCGGTTACGTATGATATAATCTGAGTTTACTCGACTCTAAATACTTAGTTTGAAGTTGTTTTAATTATGTTTACATGCTACTTTCCTTTCAGAGTTGCGATCATAACCTCAAATTGTAATGCAAGTAGTTTTCAAAGAACAACAAAACAAAATACTGTTTGAAACTCACCTGAGCCGCCAACATAGCGGCGTAGGGAGAAGCCTCATCACGATCGGCCTTCACCTTCATGCCACCAGTCACCCTGGCGATGGTTTCCCGGCCAGACAAGTCGGTAACGTGCACGAATGTGTCGTTGAAAGAGGCGAAGATGTGAGCAACGCCGAAAACGGTCTCGCCCACCAAGTGCTGAGGGCCCAGGGTTACCTGGACCTCCTCCTTCGCAACTTTGTTTTTCCTCGGGGCCATGGCTCAGCCTGAAAACGACACAACACTTAGCACTTTTTTAACCTATAATTATCACAAGAATCCACTCACTAAAGAACTTGTGATGAAGAAGATTGATGATATGTTAAACGTTCTAAAGAAATTTAGTTATATTTCCGTTGTAATTACATATTTTTCAAAGAATTTATGCGAAACTTGAAAATACCTTTTGCTTTGAAAGCTGTCAAACACTAGAAAGAATAGCGGATGCCAGTGTTTCCAGCATCAAAGTTGTAAAAATCTTGATCAACCAAAACGTATCCCAAGTAATCCCAACTATTCTTATAACATCAAAGATCACTGTCCTGAATACTAGTGCCACTAACATTTATTACATTTTATCCTAATAAGATGTAGACACAATTAAGGACAAAATTATAAAAGAAAATAATGATAATATATAATAAATATTTTTAAATGGCAGCACACACAATTCCATCAATTTTTTAATATAATGCGTTCACAGTAGCTAAATCATTTTATATTTTCCTAAAGTAAAACTCGTATTTATAATTTTCCTAAAAGAAACAAATACTTCAAAAGTATTAGAGATGCTGTGATTTACATAATCCTTAAAAATATGCGTAATGTTACTTTATGATCAGATTATTTTATTGTTAATTTGAAACGCGTTAATAACTCTAGACAACCGGAAGTAGCGTACGTCATTCATTGCCAACAGATTCATCGCATAATCAGAGCCAAGTTCCAACATACATTTACCATCAATCGAAAGATAATTCGTCGATTTTTGCGACGTAATTAATTGGAATTAAGTGCGAAACATTGTGATAAACTTCCTCTAGTTTTAGTTAATCTAGTTCAATTTTAATAAGTGAGTATTTTGTTAGATTGGTGATGGTAAATCTGTTCGAAGTTCTTACTACGCGAGTGACGTTCCGTCAGTCGTATTACTCAATTCGATATCGCACACTTATAATAATTTTCGTGCGCCCCAAACGGGTCTAACGACTCACATGCTGTTTGCTAAGTTATCAGAGTGCTATCCATACGTCAGATGAAACTACGTAATTTATATCAATTGGATTTGCAAGTCATACTCATTTGTGTATTCTTTGTGAAGAAAGGGAAGCTATAATCATCTTGATACCTTCCAGATTCACAATGTTCATCTTGGACTGGTTCACTGGTGTCCTCGGCTTTTTGGGTAAGCATTTAATTTCTGTTATCCCCTTGTTTTGTCAGTAGTTAGTTAGTTAGTACATTATTAGGATGCTTTGCATTATAGTTTTAATCTATTACATTTTATGTATACAAGGCCCATTGTGCGGAATAAGACATTGTTTCTAATTTTATAGGCTATCTGTGTATTCACCTGGTAGCATAATGTATACATAACAAACTGTATTCTGCTATCAAAACTATTTTGAAACAATACCTGGTGTTGCTTCAATTTGTAGAAGATAGTTGCTTGAGCAACAATTATTATGAATTTTTATCTACATCACTAACCTGTATTTGTCCCATTGCAGGACACAGGCCTCTGAATAAAAGGTTTCATGCACCTTTTAAATTCTTCAGAAGTTGCATGATGTGATGCACAAGTTTCCTAACAATGATTTCCTTTGCTAAGTGGAATTTCCACCTGTCCAATGTTGTTGCATCTCACTCTCTCATTAAGCAAAATGTGAGCAATGTGGGCAGATGGCATACCACCCTAAAGGACAACATTAAAATATTATATATATATTACATTTAGCCTCATCATCTTACCTTGGACACACATTTTCTATTTATTATATTGTCGTTCAATGTCAATTATGATTAGCGAGTATAATCTTCATATAATAATTTGTTATGACAATTTACTGTGAATACTTCTGCATTATCAACATTTTTTTAAACTGTGGAAAAAATACATGCATAAACTCTCCATATCCCGGAACATGAACTGTGTGTAAGTAGGTTTGAACTCTAATATAAATCAATTACACACATATTCTGACATATGAGAGGTTAAGTGTGAAGGAAAGACAGTAACAATTGCTTCCTCTTATTGACACACTTGTACTTAAACAGATTTTTTGTTGCGATGCCTAAACATATCTTGTAATAGCGGTATTTGCCTTGGTATTTCCTAATTATGATTCTTAAATCCCATAGCAATTTTACCTCATTATTATTTTGCTGACACATTATTCTCTTAATAATTTGGTGAACATTTTCCTTCCTTTCCTACCTTACCGTCGGTCTCAATGTCAATATTACGGTATGAAAAAAAAATATTTCTCAGTAACCCATTAACCATACTAAGCGTTTTTTTCGATAAAAAATAATGTTTAGTGCACATAATTAGTTGCACCAGTAAGGTGCCTTTTAGGGTAGCATATTAATAATGAGGACTGTGTGCAAGCCATCTAGCATGTTGAAATCATTACCACATCACACAATCTTGCATCACATTTGCTGGTTAAGTGGCACTTTATGCCACCCTCGTGTGTCAATCCTTATCCGGACTTACTCACAAAAATGACAAAAATATGGGTGAGAGAATGATTGTGTATTGAAGATTAACAGTTTTTGTCACCACAAATATATTTAACTCTATATTAACCATCCTCTTGTGATATACTTAGTTAAATTCTAATTAGACATTTTATAATGAAAATGTATTTGCTTGTACAAAATTTGTGAACATACCAAAAATCCAAATGCTTCACAACTTGGATCATCATCTGATCTGATCCTAATTACCCTTTGGGTACGAAACCCTAAAAAATCATCTAATTGCTATTTCAAGGTTAGATCAAGGTGAACACTAAACATGCATGCATGCACACATTTATTTTAATATACCTATTATGTAAGGTCGTAGTCATACTATGTTGAACCCATTCAATCGTTGGTGTACAAAAACAGAATTAACAATTAACCACAAAGGTCACAGTTCTTCATTCATGTTCACCAAGATGTTAAAAAGTAACTCACTTGTCATTCATGATTGCATAAATTAGTAATCACTTAAAGAAAATAGAAATGTTAACTGTTTTGCAAGAGCTGTCCCATCACACATTTTGAAAAAAAAAATCCTGTCTTGCTAAGTTTAAATTGACGTTCATTAACAGCAGCAACAGCATCCTGGGACTGTTTGCGTATAGGTTTGACTGCCCCATTTATAACAAATGGAGGCAAACAATGCTGGGGCTTGTGTAAAATATAGATATTAATTTATTTAGTTGTTATTTTAATGTTATTAGTTTTTACTTTTTTGTATACTAACATAGACTAAGGCATTGTTACTAACAACTTTTATGGGCCACAGGTCTGAAATAAAGGAATATTTAATTTAATTTAATTTAATTAACCATTCTGACTGAAATATCACTTGCTTATGTATTGGTTTCGAAATGTTGTGAGAGGTGGATGAAATTAAAGAAAGAATTAAACGAGACACACAGGTAAAAATGGTTTCGACATGAGAATTCCAAATTTAAAATAGTGCTGAGAGATCATAATCATACCCTGGGGTTTTGGCTGCGGGAATGTTGTACATTTCCCAAAACATAGGTAAAAACTGTAAAACAAGAACCTATTTTAACATTCATAAGCACATTTGGAGGTTACTACTTATTTTTTTAATTGATGGTTTGGTAACTATTTTACAATTAACAACTAAATACACTAATTCATTCCCGCACCCAAAACCCCAAGGAATGTTCATGTTTATACAGAAGTGTTGTGTGTATGGCAACTCTCCACCATATATTACCTGTTTGGTACCAAGAAAGTCATGGGTGTGTGTTTTCAGGGCTATGGAAGAAGTCGGGCAAGCTGTTGTTCCTGGGGCTGGACAACGCGGGCAAGACCACACTCCTGCACATGCTTAAGGATGACAGACTCGCGCAGCATGTGCCCACATTGCATCCCAGTAAGTTTTCCCACCTTCCAGTCTTAAGGTGCAGTGAGTTCGGCCAGCAGTTTTTGAAAAGTCGCCATAATATGATTGCCAAAAAATATAAATGCAATCTTGAGGCCTTTCTCTAGTAACATAATTGATTAGAAACCTGACTAAACAACTTTCACTTGATCACCAACATAGGAAATAGAATCTTACTTGCGGAAATCCATTCTAATTAAAAATTAAAACATTACACCAAAATTACATTAAGTATAAAATACATCACATAATTACATTACATTTACACAAGTTACATAACACAAAAAAAAAAACACAAGTCAAAAACAAAGCAGTACTGACTGACTGACTACTGAGTCAGTCAAATATCCCACCCCGCGTCATCCCTGGCGCAAAGGTGCCCAAAACGCTCGCCGCATTACCGCGCTGAATCGCGATGGACAACCTCTGCACCAGGAATGACCCGGAGCGGGGATCCAGGCCTCTATCTCGCAAACGGTTCCCAACCTCCTTAAAAAACTCTCTAATTCTCTCTAATTAAAACCAAAATATTACTTTGCTAATCTGCGAAAAGATAACGTGCTCGTCAATCAGTGCTAACCCGTTATACTTACTTGCGTATTTTTACATGCAATTAATGTTCCCACCCTCCCACCGTAAATATAAATACGCAAATAAATATAACAAACCACCACCAAAACAACAATACTCGACAAGTGTTTCGCCTCTCTACGAGGCATCCTCAGGAGATGTTGCCGGGCGTCAGACCGTCAACATAAAGTATAACGGGTTAGCACTGATTGACTAGCACGTTATCTTTTCGCGGATTAGCAAAGTAATATTTTGGTTTTAATCACCAACATCGGTCTAAAACTTCTTCTTCTTTTTGCCCTTAGAATTATTATTTGGATCCTGTAGTCCAGATTTGACCTAAAAGTATCATTCTTAACATTGTGATCCTTGTCGTAATGTATGGTTGATATTGGGCTGTAGCCGCGCGCGTCACTTGAAGTTTATGAAGTTTACCTGTATAACTAACACTATTCTCCTCGTATCATCATGAGTCATGACTGAGCATCGTGGCCATATGAAGTCTTTGCTTTGTTCACCAAGAGTCCTTTCCTGATAATATACAGAAGTATAGATAGGAATATAGATCCTAGGCGCCTGCCTATAGTGAACGCCTGTTCAGTATGTCAAATTCGGTAAATTTCCAACATGCCGGCCGCAATAACTAACACTACACTAAACTTATCCCTACCGTTTCCAGCATCCGAAGAGCTGTCGATAGGCAGCATGCGTTTCACGACGTTCGACCTCGGCGGGCACGCGCAGGCGCGGCGCGTGTGGCGCGACTACTTCCCGGCCGTGGACGCCATCGTGTTCCTCGTCGACGCCTGTGACCGCGCCAGGCTGCCAGAGTCCAAGGTACGACATATTTACGACAGATTTCTTTTTTTTAATAAGTAATAGGACGCTCACTCACTGTAGTTGGCCATCTCTCCACTATCGTCGAAAACCAGCAACAATTCCGGAGTGTTTCTGTAAACACTTTGAAATTGTTGCAATTCGGCGTAAAAAATGTGATTCCGCAAGTTGCCAAATATGTACTTACCGATGCTGAGGCAGGGCGAATATCAAAATTAACAAAATTAAAAGACTTTCATCTTTCGCTCTTGCTACATCAGAGTGATAAAAAGAAACACGAATTAAGTAAGTAAACACTTTATTGTACGAAAAGAAAGTTCACGGTAGGTCTGCTATTAACATGCATGACATTTATTAGGACTTTCTTAAAGACAAGGTGTTAAACTACTGATTTAATTACGAGCAATGAACCATAACTTTTGTTTTATTTCAGGCTGAGCTGGACTCTTTGCTCACGGACGAGACGCTGAGCAACTGCCCGGTGCTGATCCTCGGCAACAAGATCGACAAGCCCGGCGCCGCCAGCGAGGACGAGCTCCGGCAGTTCTTCAACCTGTACCAGCAGACCACGGGCAAGGTATGGCTACTTGCTTTCATATTAATCACTCTTGATTAATTTAAGACGGTACTTGGTTTGGATAGGAGGTGTAAGCACTGCTTGCCCTTAGAGTTGTACTATTATGGTCAAAGGAGCCTAGTATTTCAAAGATTGCATATACTCGGGAACCAACCTAACCTTATAGTCTGTATCTTTAGGTATTTAAATAAAAGTAAACAAAATCTACCGTCAAATGACTCCGAATTAAACAAGTTGAGGGTATATGAAAATATTACATGATCAAATAATATAGGTTAAAGTCAGGTCGTTCAGATAAATCCAGGCGGTTTTGTATTTGGTTGGTTGACCAATAAATGTTATAACTACCCGAAAACGTACAAATTATTTGTTTATTTTTATTTAAATACCTAAAGATTTTTTTTTTTTTTTTTTTATATTATAGGGACATTCTTACACAAATTTACTAAGTCCCACGGTAAGCTCAAGAAAGCTTGTGTTGTGGGTACTCAGACAACGATATATATAATATATAAATACGTAAATACATAGAAAACAACCATGACTCAGGAACAAATATCTGTATCATCATACAAATAAATGCCCTTACCAGGATTCGAACCCGGGACCATCGGCTTCATAGGCAGGGTCACTACCCACTAGGCCAGACCGGTCGTCGAATACAAGATACAAGATACAAAGTACATATATTTAGACTAGAGTTTATGGCGTCAACTGCAAAAGCAAAAGACGCGTTCGAATTCGGGCACGGGCGGGTTTTGCTATTTTTTCTTTCACCTATTTCAGCTGGTCCATTAACTTGTCCAATATAAACACGCAACGAATAATAATAGCAAGGAATAATGATGAGAATGATCATTTGAAATATCAAATTCACCAGTTGCTTTTCGGTGAAGGAAAACATCGTGAGGAAACCGGACTAAACCCAATAAGGCCTATTTTCCCCTCTGGGTTGGAAGGTCAGATGGCAGTCGCTTTCGTAAAAACTAGTGCCTACGTCAAATCATGGGATTAGTTGTTAAGCGGACCCCAGGCTCTCATGAGCCGTGGCAAATTGCCGGGATAACGCGAGGAAGAAGATGAGAATGATAATGGAAGAGATTAAATTGAGGTTTCTGACCAATCGAACAATAAAATTGACTGTTAAATTGTTCCCCCAGGGCAAGGTGTCGCGGTCGGAGCTGCCGGGGCGGCCGCTGGAGCTGTTCATGTGCTCGGTGCTGAAGCGCCAGGGCTACGGCGAGGGCTTCCGCTGGCTCGCGCAGTACATCGACTGAACACCTGCCGTCTCACACTCAACATCACTCCCGTACTCTTCAAACTGGCTGCTGAAACTAGAACTCGCTATTTTTTATGTCGGGCATAAAGAAAAAACAAATTATCAATTTGTAATTCAAATCAAAGTCATTAAAATGCATATATAGACCTTATTGCGATGAGGAATAGAGTCTAGGAAATTGTTATAAGACCTCTTGCCGATCGCAAAAAGAATCTGTAGAGAACATAAGTTAAACAGTGATCACTAAAATTTGCATCATTCTTTATGCCAGATCTAAGAATGCTGCAATAATTATTATAAATCTGTAATCTCGTAGGATATTAATGGCAGCATGTTTGAGTTAAATTAATTGGTATAGAATTAAAATTATTAATTAGACTTAATTACGATTACATAAATATACCACCTCACTTGAAAATAGGTAACGATTCTTTTAACTCTAAGCTGCCACCAAAATGCTACAAGATTACCGATGTGTAATAATCATCGTGACATCTCCACAAATAATGAAAACACACAAATTCAACAGCACGATAACACTATTTGATAAAAATATTAAATGTTAGAGTGCTTTTGAATTTGATCGGTTCCACTTTCGGCAGCCAGCGACCGCTCGCTTGCGCATTTACGTGTCTTATCTATTCTATTAGTTAATTGATTTAAACATCAAATGAGTACATTTGAAAGTATTTGTACATATTCTTGGCGAATATATTGCATATTTGTCGCGAATCGCAAGCCCCGTATGGGTGTTAGTGTCTGCGGTAGACTGTTGCCTCTGCCAAGAGACATCGCGGCTTGTAAGGTTATCGGGGTGACTCGCCCTCCCACTGGCAATGCGTATACCAAATACTTTATTGTACGAGTATACATGGTGTGACATTTTAAATACCTAAATTTTAAACATTCTAATTGACATATTATATGATTTAATTTGATAAACTAGAGCAGAAAGTACAAAACTTGTTATTTATCACGTAGCGCACTGCTAGTGGGAGAGGAACTTAGCATATGTATTGTGATTCTGAACTCTCCAGGCTCAGCTTATTGTATAAGTTATTTCGTTCCGCTGAAAAACTTATAAAATATTTTTTGGTCGCAAGATGAATAATGTGTCTATTTAAATATTAAGGTAATGGTGCAACGCGTTATAAGTTGATATTATCGTTTTCGATGAACCCATTGTGAGCGTCGGCAAATCTCTGCATAAATTATTATTATTTTTCACACATTTACTTATATTCTAATTATAATCGAATGTATTTATTTTCCTATTCTCATTCCAACATGGCGTCGAATTACAATGTGGACTTGTATTTATCCTATTTTCATTGTGTTGTACATTTCTAAAGTGAGGATTGTTATATTTTTATATGTTAATTCAGTAACTAGTGTGGGACCGGGCACGGCCCGAGGCGGCGGAACGGCGCGTCCGCGACGTGCGTCTTTTGATGAATTTAAGTATTTCCCTCCAGTGTCAAGTTAATGTATATTGTGAATCTTCCATTTACAACTATCGATGGATTGTCGAAACTTATTGGATCGGCGCGAGTCGCCTGTGTGGGACTAATCGCACCCGTTTACTTTTATTTTATTCAAAAGCACAAAGCTGATTCAGTAGAAATAATGTCCCTGAAACAGTTTATTGTGGAAGTACTTGTTTGATTCGAAGTGTAGTTAGTGAGCCAAGAAGCTTATCGTATAGTTGTCTTTGATTTCCTCAAGAGCTCTTGAACCTTGTTATACAACATTTTATTGCTAAAGTCTGTTGATATCCACTATTCACTATTCTATCCGTAGTTGTGAAGTGGCGATACTATAAGCTTGTTGGTAGCGGGCGGTGGCGCGGCGGGACGAGCCGTTTCCAGAATAAGTTGTGATCAACGCGGCTGGTCGCCAGCTGTACTTAGGCAATGTTTTTCGGTATATTATTTGCAGTAAGTCCAAAAAAACAAAGTTTGTAATAAAATTTATACAAAACATATTCGTGTTTTACTTGCATAACATTCATTAAGAGTCTTGAGGCGAATTAACCAACGAGAAAATGTCAGGAAAACAGACATTTCGTTATTCGCCTCGCCACTCGCACGCCTATTTCCTCACACTCCAGGGTTTGATAATAGGGAACTTGCAGTATTTTTTTATTTTTGCTTTCATTTTAAATATAACCCCACCTAAAATAGTCCACCAGTATACATAGTTAGTTTTTTTTAGCATTAGAAATAAGGTAAACAAACTTGATGTGTCTTTTAATTGAAAAACACATTTTAAAAATAAGTTACGGCAAATATGTAACAATTATGAATCTAATACGATCATTTCTTCTGCTTTCACAAGTAATAGTTACTGATTTTTAAAAAGCGTTTTTCAAATAAAAGACATGTCAAGATCGCTTACCTTCTTTCAAGTTCTTTCTAATGCTAAAAAAAACGAACTATAATTATGGTCAAGCCCCTGGACCCGCAGACTTCTTACCTTTGTATTGTCATTATTTATTTGATGCCGTCTACTAACTTTTTTGCTGACCTTTGTAACTAAAACGATTACATTCTCTTCTA
Organism: Cydia splendana; assembly: GCF_910591565.1. Taxonomy (NCBI): domain Eukaryota; kingdom Metazoa; phylum Arthropoda; class Insecta; order Lepidoptera; family Tortricidae; genus Cydia; species Cydia splendana. The sequence continues at coordinate 5,962,996 of NC_085966.1, read as the reverse complement.
CCGTGGGTAATTCGCCAGTAACTGGCCGCCCTAAACTAAAAATGAATTCTATTCACCTATAAACAAAATTCATTTTAGTATAAGGTTTCAATAACTGGCCACCTTATACTAAAATGAATTCTATTTATAGGTAAATAGAATTCATTTTTGTATTTATAGGTAAATATAATTCATTTTTGGTTTGGGGTGGCCAGTTACTGGCGAATTACCCTATTTCATTTTATCCAAAGAGAAACTGCTGAATGCATGTATTAGAGTTAGACCAAGAAAAGTCTGCAACGATTTTGATAACAGGGGTCATCCATTAATTACGTCACACGTTTAGGGGGAGGGAGGGAGTCAAGAAAATGTGACATATTGTGACATGGGGGAGGGGGGAGACACAAACTTTGTGACGTCACTTTAACTTCATCAGTAACCGAATTTTTTTTTTTAAATATTTTTTTCGCTGTACATTTAAATAACAAGTTTTTAAAACGATAATCGTTTTTATTCTTTTAATTTTCTTTCCTAAGCAGTTTTGGGTTATAAAATTACTAATATTTATATAGTCAAAAATATTTTGATAAAATATTAATAATACTTAGGTACTTACTTAATTCGATTTGGCGATTTCGTAGAAAAAATGTGACGTCACACTAGGGGGGAGGGGTTTGCCAAATGTGACATAGGGGGAGGGGGGGCAAAAAACCTAGAAATTCGTGTGACGTAATTAATGGATGACCCCACACACGCAGTGCAAGTGTTAATTGAAACGTCAATCTTCTATGAAATTATGACGTATATATGCTATCAAAATCGCTGCAGATTTTTCTTGGTCTCAGTGCAAGTGTTAATTGAAACGTCAATCTTCTATGAAATTATGACGTATATATGCTATCAAAATCGCTGCAGATTTTTCTTGGTCTAACTCTATGATGATTGAAAATGAAAGGCGTGTATTTACTAATTAAGGTTTAATGATAGGAAAATAATGCAATAAAAATATTATTGTATAGAAATATTTCTACAATATTCAATTTACAAACATTGTCATACATAAACTCCGAAACAATAGATTGGATCGACTTTTAAATCAGTGTAATATTATGGGAATGCTTTAAATAAATAAGTCCATAGAAAAGCAATGAGAACATAATAATTGAAACGATTATTGTAGTACAACTTTTAAAAAACTATTTCGCGATTACAATATAAGTAATATACTACCCGGATTATTTACAATCTGTATTCAGGATACGGTATTGCACATTTAACACTTAAAATTAGATTGCATGATTTCATAACATTGGTAGATGGCAACTTCGTGTTCAAATAAATTTCTATAAACTCGAACTAAGATATTATTGACACAGAATTCAGCCCGGGCTGGGCGTCGGTCTACTGCCGATAATGTATCATATCACTTTGTTTACCGAAGAGCCGACCTTTGTCCCAGGTGAATGACGTAACGCGATGCGATCTTTATACATACGCAAACTGATCTAATATAGGACAAGTGACAGTCACAGCCGGCTTTGATATATCCGTAACGCGTCGCGTCGCAGTTCAGCTCGGACAACTTTACAGTTCCTACGCGATACCTAGCTTACACTAGATCTAAGTCGCCACTACAAAATGAATGTGACGCCGTGTGAGGTAATATCACATTTGGAAAAATAACCTATTCATATAAATTACGCTACCTACAGCTCGCGGAAAATTCATTAACTATGTCTTATCAAAGTGCAGTCTAACGTGTGATAAAAATATGATCTGAGACTTAAAATAAATAGTTTTAGTTCATAGTTCTAAGACTGTTGCAAGATGATTAAATAAAATCTTTTTAAAAGTGTATTTTAAGTGACTACGTTGACCGGTATCGTAATAGTTCACTAGCTTCACTACAGTACGAGTGTAAGAATAGTCGCGCGAGCGCTACGCTACATAAATACGTATACACTAGTTAGTATATGTAGGGTGGGTCGGGCGGACCAAGGCGTGCTGTGGTGTCGTGTAACCTACCGTAACGTTAACGTACTACGACGTACAAAACAGGCACCACAAGGCATATGTAATGATACTTCATAAAATATACTCGTGCCTAGTGTACTAAATGCATATTCTTCTATTTGGTTACCTAAAGTACTTCATCGCTGTGAGATTATCAAAACTATTCTACTATTCAATATCGATTCATTATTTTATTTGTATAAGATTCAACAACAATTTAGAAAGTCATCCGTGAAAAAATATATTTAAATTAAAACCAATAAAATGTCAATAGAAAACAGCGGCCACACCGAACGTTCATAGAACACATCAAAATATTAAATTAAAAAAAAATACTCCAATCAGTACGCTACGAAATGTCACATTTAAAACATCAAAATTCAATAACAACGTTTCATATACCGATTTAATATTATGTACAAAAAGTGTTCAAACGTCGCGACGTCCACATATAAAATTATAATAAACTATAGATTATCTGTAAATCATTATTCTTACGGCTAAATCACACTTGCCAGCTCGTGAAAGTGAAATCGGTTACCTAAGACTTTTTACACTTAACACTAGGGGTACTAAAATCACTTTGGTAAAAACTAGGTTTCATAGCCTTTTTACACTAAAAGGAAACCAATACGACAAGGATAGAGGTTCGCTCACTAGCTATCTACTGCGAGTGGTGTCCAGTGTCCGGTGTCCGGTACTCGGTACTGTTCTGTTGGCGTTCAGTTCATCCACTTGCGGCAGTTGGGGGCGCCGCACATGCACATGATCTTGTGTGCGTCATCCTCGATGTCGAACTTGTAGTCGTACGCCAGCTGATCAAAACAATAAACCACATTATTAGACGTTCGTCGTTTCTGTACGTCATTTGAAGGCCCGACCACATAGCAGCGTAAGACGTTTACGCATCAAATGTATGGAAAAACGCTAACGATGTGGTCGGTCTTTTAGGTTTGTATTTGACACGCGAGTATCAGATGATCAACTTATGATAATGAAAACATTTTTATGTCAGAATGACCGAGTGAGAACTACATAATACTGGATATTAGCAGTCATAATGTAAGTTACTTCCTGGATCTATTACTTTCTAGTTTTCTATGGATCTCTTTATGGTTTAAGAACAATTGATTAGAATTTTTGATCCAAACTCGGCCTAAGGGTGCAAACACAGTGAACGCTAGAGCGGCAGCGCGACCAACGGAGCGTGCGGTGTGGTATCTTTTTTAAGCACATGCAAACATAAGCAAGTGGCCTCAACGGATGCTTCTCAAATATCTTGGACGCTGGTAGCCGAACGGGTCGCTGGTTGCACGTCACTAGGCTCTAAAATCTGATACCAAGATGAAAGTTTGTAGGTGGATAAATAAATAATAGTGGATGTTACCTCCTCCCCCCGCGCGATGCGGCGCTTGGCGAAGATGATGATGCGCAGATGGCGGTCCACCTCGACGGCCTCGGCCACGCAGTTGGGCTGGCACGAGTGGTTGATGTAGCGCGCCAGCCCGCCCGACAGCGTCGCGTCTACCACGCGCCGCTCGTCCAGACGGAACATGTAGATGCCGCGGTTCTACAGCACCAAACATGATTTTAGGAAAAAAACTCAATGACATTGTAACAGTTTTTCGATCAGGTCACGTGTCCGTCTTACGAATCTTACGGTCACGTGACCTGTCGCGAGTTTAACATTTTTTCCCTATCACAAAAAGTGCACAGCGCCGCTAAAGAAGTTTTCACTTCAAAAACCCATAACTCATGCAACTAAAATTTATACAGGTTGGCCATAAAATAAGTGCATTCCCGTTGCCAGGGAGGTTTTGGGATTATACTGAGCAACTTTCACTATCGGCCAACTCCGAAATCGCGAAATAAAATTTCGCTGTTTCATACATTTTGGCTGGTCCATTTTCTATGGGAGGGTAATTTTTTTACGCGATTTCGGCGTTGGTCCCGTAGTAAATGTTGCTTGGTATAATCCCAAAACCTCCCTGCCAACGGGAATGCACTTAGTTTTGGCCACCTTGTATACATATTTTCCCTTGTGGCATAAAAATCATCCATAAATAATTGTTACTTAAATAAGAAAAGTCATCAATACAAGCTACATCGGGAAAATAGTAGATGCTAAAACTTTGATAATTTATAGATCATATACATAGGTAAGAAAACAGTAGGTAACTTTCCTGAATCCCTTTGTTTAACATAATTATTGAAAGTCATAAAGTCATAATGTAATGATTGTCAGATTATCATTAGTCATAATTCTGAAACCGTTAACTTTTCAGGATTTTCGTAAGGTTATCCTATAGGTAGGTTAGGTTAGGTTTGTTTTATGACAATCCTGAAAAGTTACGCGTTTCTCAGAATAACCAAATTATGACTAACAAAAATGCGGACAAACAATACATTATGACTTAAAACTTTATGGGAAACAATAGAGACCCAGAGAAAGAACTTATTTTCTTTACCTTCGCTTCATATTGCTTCTCGCGGATCTCGGAGAGTTCGGAACGGATGATCTCGCCGATGTATTCGATCACCATCGTGTGCTTCTCGATGTCTCTAGCCGCGTATAGACCCAGCCCTTGGATCTTCGACCTGTACACATAACATACGTACGTACGTGTAAAAATATGTCGGGAGCCTTGTCGGATACAGGATAGATGCCGCCTGAAGAAGGCGAGAGAGCGAGTTTTATGAATTTCATTAAGTTCCGAATCGATTTGTTGCCGGTATCGAATTTGTTAATCCTTTTCTAGGCATAGTACGATTTATCGATCACATAGGTACGCGAAAATAGAATTTCTACTTTAACATGCCGATTTAAGGTTCAAATTAGATTGCATTTTCGGGAAATGTGACTTGTTTTCAAATGAATCATCAAAGCTGGATTAATTCGAATATATTTGGATTTTTTGGGAAAGATTGGTGCGGCCTGGGGCCCATTTTTCGAACGATATTAGTCTAATATTATTAGTGTGTTGTCATGACAACCCATACGATTTGACAGTTCGTGGACTAATAATATTAGTCTAATATCGTTCGATAAATGGGCCCCAGGAAAAGGGTTAAATTGTGGTCAGTGTGGAATATTTGATACAGGTGACCGATGTCGGTTTTTCGCCTCGAAGGAATTTGCTAAGACAATAATTACAAAATTTTAATAATTTATAAGGAGTCGGCTTAGTCAGTGTATATCACTATAGTCTGTATCTTAAGGTACCTATTTAAATAAAAGTAAACAAACAATTTGTAAATTTTAGGGTGGTTATAACATTTATTGGTTAACCAACCAATTACAAAACCGCCTGGATCAGACACTGAACGACCTGACTTTAACTTACATTATTTGATCATGTAAACGAGCCATTTGAGGGTAGATTTTGTTTACTTTTATTTAAATACCTAAAGATACAGAGTATAGTCAAAAATAATTAGAAGGAATCGGTCGAGACTGAAGTTAAAGAGTCGTCCATGGTTCAGTCGGGTCGGGGTCGGGGTCGGGGTGGGGGGGACGGTACCTGGCGAGGTAGACGTTGTTCCGCCACTCGGACTTCATCTTCTTGTACTGGCTGCTCTTGGTGTGCACGAACTGCTTGCTGTAGGGGCAGGCGGGCCCGTCGGCGGCGGCGAGCTGCGGCGGCGGCGCGGCGGCGGCGCGCGCGGCCGGCACGCGGCGCCACGAGGCCCGGCACCGCGCCTCCGCGCGCGCGCAGCCCGACGGGTTCACCGCCAGCCCGCCCTCCAGCAGCGCCGACCGACCGAACTTGAACCGGTAGTCCGTCAGGGTTTCTATGCCTGTCGGAGAACGTCAACACGTCACTACAACTCTTACGCTTGCACCGGTCGGTTACAAGCGGTCGCTTAGGGCTGATTTAGGGTCGGTTGCACCAAACTGTTCGTATCGTTAAAGAGTTCGCTAAATTTGTATGTATGGAAAATTTCATAGTAAAGTGCCGGGGCGCGCCGGCTGACGTTGATCAGTCTGTCAGATATGGTTGGTGCAACTGGCCCTTAGACGGCGCGCGAACTCGCATGGGATTTTAGTTACATTGCGGACTGTTGGTTACGTCCAATTCAACCGACCGATCAAAACCCGCAGTGTAATGAAACTCGCATGCGAGTTCTCGCATCGTCTAAATGAGCCCTTAGTATAGAGCGAGAGGCAGCACTGCTGCGGCCGGTGCTCGGAAGCTGACTTCAGTCTATACTGAGGGGCTGAAATTACGTAACCATGACACAGATTATATAATAGTTCTACGAACAGATACTTATCTCTCCAAGAAAACGCAAATACTTACCGTTTTGATACCTACACAAAAATACAATGGAATGACCTTCAGCGCGCCGCTCTCAGCACCGCGCGCAATGGCACAACGCTAGGGTTGCTGACGCTTAGAAATGATGAATAAATACCTACTTAAACAGCGGAGTGAAATAAAAGGAAAGCTAAATCTTAGGTTACACCTAATATTCCGTTTATGCGTTAGTGTTTGCGAAATACTCATTTTTAAAGGTCATATGTCCCTGCAGTAACCGCAGTGTTTACGCCGTTTTATAAACCGCGCAATGATCCCAACAAGAATTAGTTTTAAAACTTCGTGTAATTTAAAACCAGATAGAGATTAATGTTACACCATGAATACAGGTAATTAATTATAAGTTAACCAGAGCATAAATGAGTAGGTACTTTCCGGTGTAAAGTTAACTTACTCTTACTGTCGTTAAAATAAACATTTACCAAAATAAATTAAAAATTTGCTACCTATTTCAAATAGATTTTTATCTAACTATAAATTTGTCGTAATAAACATTACATGTTTAATTAAAGAAATTCAATAGTACGTAGCTTGTAACTATCGTGAAATTGACAGTGCGGCGCGCGGTGACGTGCGTGCGTGAGCGCGTGTGGCAAGGGCATGCAGTACCGGTCCCGGTACCAAGAATTTCATTTCCCGGTTCTAGGCATGGCCGGAACCGGGATTCCCGGTTCTTCCCGGTTCTCAAGGCATCATATGATTATTTTTAAGAAATTGTTTGTGTTAGCGTACAATCTTCATGATAGACTTATTTTCATATAAATAATTGCATAACTATTAATAAATGACTTATTTTAAAAAAAAAAAAAAAACATTTTAATTGGCGTTCCAACCTATTTTACTAAATTAACCGGCACACTGCCTCCGCCTGGGCCGAGCCACACGGCCGTAGCGTAGTCGATGCACTCAGCACTGTGACGGCACGGCATACAGAAATTAAAATTTCGACCCGAGAATGGATAGATTGCTAATAACATAGTCCGTCTATGTAACCGGCATAAAAGTACTGAGCAATGTTTCAGATAAAATTTAAATAGATAAATTAGGTGAAATTTTACAATTTACCATTATCCGTAATATCGATTGGAAATATGTATTGAAATGCCTACTTTACCAGGTTAGTTTGTCGGGTTATTTGGGTCCCGGTGGGGTGCTATTATGAAATATGTAGCAACATTATTAAATGTAATTTAATGTCCCGAGCTAAAGTATTAAAACATTACTACTATTGAAATGGGAATATAATATGGGAATAAATAGTCATATGATGAGAACCGGGAAGTACCGGTACCGGGTCTTCAGTACCGGTTCTTTTGACACTACAAAATTCCCGGGAATTTGAGAACCGGGAATTCCCGGGAGCATGCCCTAGTGGCAACCAACTGGCTTGCTTTTCTACCGTGAACGGTAACAGATTCGTAGGTATAAATCCGAGCTCGCCTGGAGAGTTCCATAGGCCTGACCATGAGGCCTAGTACTAAACGCGATGCGGCAAAGTTAAATCCAGACAAATGCTTTATTATCAGTTTCAGTAGGAAGCGAACATCCATAAACAATAGGTACACACTCTGCAATAAAGAGCTGACTCGTGTTAACCAGATCCGTGACCTCGGCGTAATTATGGACTCTAAACTCACCTTCGTACCACACATAGATAACATATTAACTAAATCTTTTAAGCAATTGGGATTTATATTACGAGTAGGAAAGCCTTTTAATAGATTGTCAACTTATAAAGTATTATTTAACAGTTATGTCCGCAGTAGGTTAGAATTTGCTAGCGCCGTTTGGAATCCACTTTACAAAATTCACAGTGATAAAATAGAGAAGGTACAGAGAAAGTTTGTCAAGGCAATTGAGTATCGCACTGGACATAAATACATAGACTATACAACCTCCATGAGAAGACAAAATACTACTTTATTAAGTTCTCGTCGCAAACGTATTGATGTCTTGATCCTGTACAAAATTATTAATAACATCATCGATGCCCCTTCGTTAATACACTCTCTTTCTTTTAAAGTACCCCGGCGTTGTGAGCGAGCTTGTAGAAAAAAAACCCTCTTTCATATCCCCCGTAGTCGTACTTCATATGCAAAACACGGTTTCATTAGGAGAGCGTGCAGGCTTTATGATGAAAAGTTTCAAAATGTAGATATTTTTCATGAACACTATCTAATTTCAAACGATTATCTTTACAATGTATTTAACAGGCATTATAATTGTTATTACATGTACATAACTTAAGTTTTCTGGCACTGTTCATTAATACACCGTTTAAGTATGTTTGATTTATATAGATAATTCATAATTCTTATGTTCTTTCATATTTTAATGTTTAGGTTTATATAATCCAATTAAGGAAACTGTAAGTCTACAATATTACTAAATGCAATTGTATCCAATGTAGCAATACGAGACTGTTTGTTTCTAAATAAATAAATAAAAGACGTTGCGACCTGACCATAAACTATCTATGGCGTTTAGGCGGATAATCAAGTTGCGAAATGTGCCAACAATAATACCAGTACAGAAGTGGTTGGAACAAATTATAAATAAGATCATGAAATTTTTTTTAGCCTCAATATTACGTATACATTCGGTCATCCCCTACACGGTCGCCTACACCTAACTTCAAAACATAGGAACTACAATTTTATTGACCAAGTTAAGCCTCACTCTTAATTTAATAGTACATTCCTGCAGACGCCGGGAAAGAAGGGCTTGCCGGGCCGACCGTAGGGAGGCCAGCTAATGATACGAAGCCGGTAAGACCTTTTCACGGCTAGGCATGTATAGTGCTTTTCTCAAAGATGGAATGTAATAATAATAAAAATTGATGATTATGATGATGATTGTTTCATGTCCTATGTGATAGGTTGTTCAGTGCGTGTGGTTCTGAAGGGGAACGAAAATCTTATTATTTTTGCGCTGCGACGCACGGTTTAGGAGTTACAGCCCTATAAAGATTTTTCTTTCTTTTTTTCTTCTTTTTGTGTTTTCTTGTGTTATTAAGGGGTATCCTAAATGGGAACGAAAATTTGATTATTTTTGCGCTACGACGTACGGTTTAGGAGATACAGCATTATAAAGCTTTTTTTGTTATTTGTTTTTTTTTGTGTTTTTTAAATGTTATTAAGGGGCTTCCTAGAGGCTAACGAAAAATTGTTTATTTTTGCGCTACGACGTGCGGTTTAGGAGATACAGCATTATAAAGTTCTTTTTGTTATTTTTTATTCTTTTTTGTATTTTTTTTTTTAAACATTAACTAGAGGTTTCTTACAGAGGAACGTACATTTTATTATTTTTGCGCTACGACGCACGGTTTAGGAGTTGCAGCTCTATAAAGATTTTTCTTTCTTTTTTTTCTTCTTTTTATTTGTTTTTTTTTTCTTTTCTTGTTTTTTAAATGTTATTAAGGGGTATCCTAAAGGGGAACGAAAATTTGATTATTTTTGCGCTACGACGTACCTACGGCTTAGGAGATACAGCATTATAAAGTTTTTTTGTTTTTTTTTTAATATTAATTAGGGGTTTCCTACAGAGGAACGAACATTTTATTATTTTTGCGCTACGACGCACGGTTTAGGAGATACAACCCTATAAACATTATTCTTGCTTTTTTTTTTCCTGTTTTTTAAATATTACTTGGGGATTTTGGAAGGGGAACGAACATTTAATTATTTTTGCGCTACGACGCACGGTTTAGGAGATACAGCCCTATAAAGATGAGAAAAAAAAGAAATCGTACCATAAAGGCATAAACCATAAAGCAAATACTGCCTATAGTTTCTTTTTAAAGTGGTAACACACTATCGCACCGCACCGCGACCTTGGAGCGTCGCACCCATAAGTGAGCGAGAAACAGCTCGCTCTGAAACAGATATCTCTTTCTCGCTCTCACTTATGGTGTATGGGTGCGACGCTCCAAGGTCGCGGTGCGGTGCGATAGTGTGTTACCACTTTAATGGCTGAATGCCACGATGGTGTGTCACAAATATCTGTGAAATGGAAATTAAAAAAAAATTACTTCCCGGCCTAGGCCTTCAATTTTGTATGAAATTCCTTTACAGTTCTCTCGAGTTGCTCCGCCCGAAACGTGATACCTCGAAGCCTGTTAAAACGCCCGGAGCGACGACATTTCATTGCATGTTTGAGAAAAAATATCAACAACAGTCGGTTATTTTTATAGCAGAAAAAAAACATACCAGGAAGGCTCTCGAGCACGCGCACGACGGCCGGCTCTGTCAGTCCAAACAGGTCCTCGCCGGTCACGTAGTTGGGCCACAGCTTCAGCACGCCGGGCTCCCCGCGGGCCTCGCGCAACGCTGCCACTGCGTCTAACACCTGAAGAAACAACTAGTTTCAAGTCTGACAAATTTATGCACTGTTTTTGTACACCTTGTAACCCCCCCTCATGTATTGCAGGTGTCCATCGTCTTAAATATTTTCAATCGTAAAGTGTCAGGCGGCCTAGCCAAAGTAACAATCGCTTCGCCACCAAATCGTTTTGTGTCTCTCTATCGTTCTTCCATATTAGTGTGACAGTGACAATTGCGTTCATTGAGCAATAGCGATTGGCATGTTGTCTACGGGGCCAGTTGTTGAGTGAAAAGGTACATATTATAATGGCGTACCTTGGCCCAGGCGGCGCGCGGCGTGGGCGCGCTCATGTCCTGCTCGAGCTCGGACTGCAGGCGCACGTGGAAGCGCGGGCGGCCCTGCTCCTCCGAGATCCAGCACACATAGCGGCAGCGCGCGTTGGCGCGCGTCATCGACCAGTAGAATCTCACCTGCGATACAAACATTCCTATGAGTTCCACATTTATTGCACTTTACTCCCCTTTGTTTTACTTCCCGGCACCGGTTACGCGACCGGCTGGTTGGGAACTCTCAAGTTTCAAAAAGTTGATGACCCAGTAAAGTAATATCGCTTACTACAGTCAATAGCAGAAGTATCTAAGCGGTTAGATATAAAAAAGACGTGTAACTCGTAGTTAAGCACTTTACTTTTTATCTTTCAGCCTATTGCTACAGTTTTAATACGCTAACAATAAAGTTGTATCAAATCCCTTTTGGACACTTCGCCCGCTAAGCAATTTCTGCAACGCAACCTCTAATGATCACCAGTACTCACGATCTTATATCCGATAGGGTAGATGTAGTTGGGCGTGTGGAAGGCGGCCAGCTGGTGCGGCAGCAGGTGCCCGGGGCTCAGGAAGATGAGGCCTCCCACTCGGATGAGGTGGTTGGTATCCGAGTGCAGCATGACGGACGCGACTTGTCGCTGCTCGTCGCGCGACACGTATACGCGACGTTGCACACTTAGAGTTGTCAGCTCGTTATCTTTTTCGCTCTGAAATATGAATCTTGTTTAGTAACAACAACGTTTATTATTCGCTTGAAAACCAGTTGCGTTGAGTGATGTCATTTAAATATAAGTGCCTGATGTGCTAACGCATTTGGTCGCGTCACAGTTGACAACTATGTAGTTACTTTTGGGTTGCCCCCGTGTAAGAAAGGCCTATGTTAATGTGGGGCGCTACACGTAACGTGCAGCTCAAGCTCAGCCGGCCCAGCTTTTACTACTTATGACTTTCACCAATCTTCGGTCCCATCTTACGCAATAAGATCTAACTCACCTTTAAAATTATGTTTTCAATTACGTTTTATGTTTGAATGTTTCCTGTTTTTAGGGTTCCGTAGCCAAATGGCAAAAAAACGGAACCCTTATGGATTCGTCATGTCTGTCTGTCCGTCCGTATGTCACAGCCACTTTTTTCCGAAACTATAAGAACTATACTGTTGAAACTTGGTAAGTAGATGTATTCTGTGAACCGCATTAAGATTTTCACACAAAAATAGAAAAAAAAAACAATAAATTTTGGGGGTTCCCCATACCTAGAACTGAAACTCAATTTTTTTTTCATCAAACCCATACGTGTGGGGTATCTATTGGATAGGTCTTCAAAAATGATATTGAGGTTTCGAATATCATTTTTTTCTAAACTGAATAGTTTGCGCGAGAGACACTTCCAAAGTGGTAAAATGCGTATCCCCCCACCTGTAACTTCTAAAATAAGAGAATGATACTCGTAAAACTAAAAAAAATATATGATGTACATTACCATGCAAACTTCCACCGAAAATTGGTTTGAACGAGATCTAGTAAGTAGTTTTTTTTAATACGTCATAAATCGTAAACCACAATTTTATTATGTTACTTGCTGCTACCCTTCATGGGCGAGTCCGACACGCACTTGGCCGCTTTTTAATGTACTATGCTGCGGTGTTTAAATCAGACAAAAAGATCCAAGAGTGACTTACCTTGGGTGCGTGTGAAGCGCAGAAAGCAGTCTTGTTCTTGTAGAAGACACAGTTGTCTTTGACGGCGCAGCCGAGGTGGTACACACTGCCGCACCGCACCTTTGAATAATTCTTGGAATTAGTCTGTTGTCTCCCAGCGGTATCCCAGCAATTCTTTATTAGAGTAACATTAAGACAGATAATGATTTAGAACAACATAAAAACTGGAAAAGTTTATCTTTCATCAAGGTACACCCAGCCGTAAAATGCAAGGTCACTTTATGAATTAATTAATTCATGTGTCCATGCAATTTTGCAGCTAAAAGTACATTATTTGAAACTATATGTAAATATTCTTAATTTAACCTCCTATATCCTCCGAGCTCTCTATATCGCCTCTGAAACGACAATCTAATTTAAATATATAACTTCCAAGGTCTTTTTTTGACTGGCAAGTTTAGATCCCTTGGTTTCCAGAGGTTAATTTCCTGAAAGTTTGCTCTATTTTGTAACGGATTTGAGATGAACGAGAGTGTTGAAAGATGAGTTATGAGATATTATTATTTACCTTGAAACAGCGCACGGTGGCGCCGAGGCGGCGACACACAGCGCACGTGGCGTTAGAGCCGGCCGCCAGCGCCGTCTCCACGTTCATCAGCGCGCCGCTCACCGTCTCGTACACTCCCTCAGACCACAGCGCGCAGTTCAGGTGCACCCATCGATCCACGTCACAATTCAGTAGCCTTGAAACACCATCCGCCACTCCGTCGCCTTGGATCCCGCATAGCTCGCAACGTCGAGAATCTTCCGTAGTCACCGGCATTATAGCAACGCCAGTTCTGAATACGAGTTCGGTGAGCTCCCGGTCCGTGGGCCGCTTGTACTTGACGGGCGGCCCGATGCAGCCCGGCGACCACGCTTTGTAGCGAATGCCTCTGTATTTTTCCTTCTCTACGCTCTGGTTGCTCTTTTCGTCTGATTCGTTCTTGAGGTCTTCATCTAAGCCGCCTAATCCCACGTCCTCGCCAACTTCTTTCATCAGCTCGTCATTGTCCAGTGAGTCTATGAAGGATAAGTCCATTTTTTCGTCCTTGATGTCCGGTTTGATGTCTAAATCGTCCGTTTCCATGCTCTCTGTGGACGCCGTGTCGAAGTCATCACGGTCTTTAGATAGGTTTGTCTCGTTGTCAGACTTGACGTCCTCTTTTACGGGTGCTTTCGACTTCCCGTCTAGAATGATGTTCGTGGGCCGCCAAGCGAATCGTTCGTAACATTGCGCGCTACAGAAGTATAATTCTGAATCGCTATCGCACAGGATGTCTTCGGCGCCTTTGTTCGCTGATAGCAATGGGAATTCGGACGCCTTTGCTCTGACGACCGAATCTAATATAACTACATCACAGTGACGGCAGAACTTAGCCGCTCCGTTGAGTATGCTTTGAATGTCAATAGGCGTACCCTCTTTCCCATCTTTGCCTTTTGACCTGTACAGCCCCAATTTGTGGGACGGTGGCGTAGCTGTTCTTTCTACGATTTGGTAGGAAGTTGGTGGTGGTATGTGTAAAATTCCCGCAAGTTCTTTCAATACGCCTAGTATATCTTCAGCGGCACCGGATGTTAATGTTAGTGTTACTGTTACGTTTTCGTTGCTCTCTGTGCTACCTGGCGAGTCGACAGTCTTCATGGGTGAGTCTGAGTCGAGGCACTTCAGCGCCGTCGAACCATCTTCGTCCTTCAAATGGAACAGTGAGACTGGTTTGACTCTGATGGGAACAGGCGCGATTAGAGGTATGATCGGGGACACTTTACCGGACATTGCGGAATCACTGTCTTCATCTTCTTCGTCGTCATCAATGAATTTTAGACCAGGGAAGCGGTTTCCTGGTTCAATATCAAGGCACTCGGGACTCGAACAGCTCACTATGCTATCTGGAGTATCCGTGTCTCGCTCCTTACAAATGAAGTCCAATTTCTTATCTTCTGGATCTTCATCAAACACGATCGGCTGGAATTCTTGATCGTAGAACCCTCTTTGAGTAGACGCTTGCGGTTTCTCCGGCAGTGGCTCGTCGTCGCCAAAAGGCTTCGTGTTGTAGTAATCGGCGACATTCGGGATCTTTGCGTTGCCGAATTCTCCAACCAGATCGCCCTTCATAATATCGTAGTCCTTGTTCTTTAATTTTGTCAAGTCTCCGGACCCGAAAAGTGGGCAGACTGCAAAGTTAGTAGTTAGGGACGGTTCTTGAATTTGCATTGGCTGCAGAAGCCGGAGCTGAGCCATCAGATTGTCAATAAACGTGTCATAGTCTTCCTCGTAGCGTGAACCCTTTCGCGGTCTCTTCTTGGCGTTCGCTGCACTCACATTGTTCTCCGCTGCCATTTTCATGTTCAGTTGTAATTGTTTCCTCTTCTTCTGCTGATATTCTCGCCTCTTGCGTTTTTTGGCCTCGGAAGGCGTTTCGGGAGCATTAGCTTCCGCTGAAGGATCCATGTTGACGCTTTCAGGAAACTCTTCCTTCATCGGCTGGTCGAGTTTCCCTTGATCTGAAGCAGTGGAGACTCCAGAGGTTGCGGATTGCTGTGAGCTCTCATCGAGCAGCTCTTTCTTAACATCCATGGGAGTGAAAGGTCTCATGACAGGGCTTTGTTGTGGCGGCGTCACTTCCTTCTTTATCGCTTGATGGAGTTGTTGAGCGTCCATGCCCATGGGGTACATTGGCATCGCTTTTATCGTCGGTGAACTCTCCGGCAACGGCGTGGTCTCTTCTTTAGTCATAATTTTCATACTCGGTTTTCGTACGTCCATGAGCGACTGCGTGGAGGAGTGCATCAAAGGTGACATAGAAGACGTCGGAATGGAAGTCTGCATGGGCATGCCTTGCATCGTCTGGATAGTCTGCATGCTCGGTCGACTAGTATACGGCGAGCTGACTTGTGTATTATGCGTCATGATTTGTCGCGGCGAGTTTTTAGGTATTTCCACTTCTTGTGACAAGGCTAGGGTAGGTGGTGGAATTGAAGGTCTAGCTAGCTGGGCTTCTAGCGAGGGTATTGTCCCTAAAGCCGGTGCGGTCCTTTGAATAGTCATCGTCCGCTGCGGGACAACAGTTGCGGCCGAGGTAGTTGTCTGCAGCAGTTGTTTTAACAACACATTTTGAGACTCATCATTCCTCTGATTGGCTGAACTCTGTTGTATGATTTTGTTGCCAGCGTTGTCCGTAACGATCGTAGAAGTCGCCGTCGGCTCGTCGGTCTCCATTGGTTCCGATTTCACAATGACCGATTCCACGCTATGCCTCTTAGTGGGCTGTATGTGACCAACAATAACTTCAGTCTTGGGTTCATCAGTAGATTTTGATCGTTTTAACGGCGAGGTTAGTTGCGTATGCAATAATTTGGAAGACGTTATAAAATTAATTGGTCCCTGGGCAGGTTTCGTCTGCATTTGGTTCATTTGGCTCATTCCTGGGCTAACTAGAGTGTGAGCGCGGACGGTCACGTTTGGCGGAGGTTCCTTGCCCATTATAGGTCGCGACGTCATGACCAACGCTGGGGGTTGACTAGAGCTAATGCTTTGAGGGTTGAAAGAAAGATTACTTGTATTAATTTGTCTCGTGGGCTGAAGCAATGTATGCCCTAATATGCTTGTAGGTAATGGTTGCCCTTTTTGGAATCCGCTGACAGTGGTCGTAATAGTGTTGTTGGAATGCATTATGGACTGTGGCGCGGACGAGCTGTGTATTTTAGAGAGCGCTGGCATTTGAATCATTTGGGAAGCTACAGACGTAGCGTTCATGTCTTCGTTGGATGAGAAGCCCTGGTTAGTTATCAGGGGTGATTGAGCGGGGGACTTCATTAATGTATTTTGTATGCCTACAGGAGAGCTTATGGGAGACACTGTAGGGGATTTTCTATTCTGACCCATTGATGATAGCGTGTTGACTCGGGATCCGAGCATTTGTGCCGCGCTCATTGGCAAACTATCTGAATTAGGGATGGACGTTATAGGTTTCTCCATCCTCTGCACTGGTGACGGCCTCGAAGCCGCAACTTCAACTTTGGACGACGGCAGAAGGTTCTCGAAATTGACTTGCGTGGGTGCTGTGGCGTCACTATTTTTTCTCATTAGCGATGATACAGTTTGAGCATCCACTTTCGACGTGGCTGTATTTAGGGAAGACATGATGGTCCGCAGTTGTTGGGATACGTTCGCCATGTTAGATTGTAACTCTGATGGCTGAGAGAGCGGCGAGAGCTGAGGCACTGTAGCGGACTGTAAGCTCAATCTGTCCGTATCTCGTTTGGGGTAACTGTGTTGCTCCATTGGTTCCTTATTTTCCGGTTTTGCGGCAGGATTTACGTTAGGATTTTGTGGAGCATGAGTTTGAGGATTCGCTTTAGGATTAGGTTGCTTCATAGCAAACGGTTTAGCGTCATCTGTTATATTCTCTAGCATGCACAGCATGTCTTCGAACGTCTCCACGCGTTTCTGATTACCTTCCACAGTTTCCGCGTGTTCTTGCATAGTGATGTCATTCAAATACCTCTCCTGTGACGGGGTAGGGGACGGTATGGAAATCTGTACAGATTCTTGAGCCATATCGGATGTGATTTGCATGTTAGAATCGATGACCATCTCTTTAGTTTGGTTCGCGATAGCTTTAATGGTCTTTACCACGTTTTCTTGCGCTTGTTTGTCAGCTGCTGACGTATTTTGTGACTGATCAGAGATCGATTTGTTATAAGAGAGTAATAGGTTACTTTGTAGACTGTCTTCAGGTTTATCTTCGTCGTCACCTTCCATGATGTTGTCGGGAATCTTTTCTGGTATAGGATCGGGACTTTTTATGTCCGCCTTTCCGAGCAGCAATGGCGTTCTATCAGTTATACATAACGAATGTGGCAGTTCAGTCTGCTGACTGATTTCAGTCTCAATGTCGATATCTTTGCTTGTTTCTTTGATTATTGGAGGTGGTTTATGGTCTAAATGAGCTAAACCTTGAGAGGTCATGGCACCCAAATGTTGCGCGGTAGTAGTTATCTGGTGTATTTCTTTGTCTGCGTGGGTGTCCGAGGCAACCGTGCTGTCAGGGGATGCCGCTTCATCTTGGAATATCTTTGCCGGTAATGTCGCGTCATGCGTCACTGAGAGACTAGAGAGCTTAGAATTAGACAGTGACAAAGCCATTGGCTTTTCAATGGTTTTGACGATCTTTTGTTTGACTTGATGTTGCGTTAGTATCGACACTGGTACTCTGGAAGCGCCCGCCGCGGTATTGGACGTGGCGAGCGTAATCACTGGATTCAGGGTTGCCGTTTTAGGTATGTTTGAAGATATAACGCTGATGACTGAGCTGATCGGCTTCGATTGTGGGTGCGTGGACATGTTGATAGTTAAGGGGGGATTATTTAAATTAAGAGGCATTTTTTTGAGTTGAGGTTTCGCACCGGTACCATGACCGCCGATAGGAACGGAAAGGCTCTTTAACACGGGCACTGAAATGGTCTGGTTTGCGATAGAAACAGAAGCGACAGTCGCTTGTGAGACTTCGTTTAGAATCTTATTGTTGGCGTGCGGGGAGAGCACGGTGGCGCTTAAGACTGGCAGCCTCGACAAGGCACTGTTTTGTGACGGATTTACCAGCTTGTATTGCTGTACGTTAGGGGAAGCTTTATTAGCAGTGGACAAGCTTATAACAGCTACAGTTTTTGTTGTAGTCTCTGTTCTGGTAGTAGTTTTCTCAGGGATAGTTTCCTCCTCCATTTCGTCCTCAGGTTTCCCGCTGTCGATGAGCTCCTCAAAGTCCTCCTCGGTGGCGATTCGTTCCTCGGGCGATATCGCTCCCGGCTCCACTACCACTATATCGGCATCGTCGAGGTGTTCCTCGACTATTTCCTCTATATCGTCATCGTCGTCTTTCGCGAAGCTCATTCTCGCGGCGTCGTCGGACATGGCCGAGTATTCTACTCCATCAGACGAGTAGAGTACGAATTCTCTTGTTTCACTGGGGCTCTGACTGGCGGACTCCTCGGACGGTCGCTCGTCGGAGGTGCCGGGGGCGCTCTTGCCGGCGAACCTCGGGCGTGGGGGTGTTCGCCGCTTTAGTATGGATACTTTGTTGATGTGGGGTGGCCTGCGGCGGTCGTCGTCCTTGTTGGGCCACACGGGGGCGCCGCCGAACAGGCCAACCTGAACAAAGCAAAATATTTAGTACATGGTATACATGCGAGTGAGAAAAAAAATAAAACGAGTATCTTCTCAACTACCACACAAAAAAGAAAAACAAAAACCTTTACAAATAATTCAAAAAATTGATTTTGATAACCTAACCTCACTCTAGCTAACTTAACCCCACCAAGGAAGTCGTAACCGAAACGTATATTTACAAGTGGTTCTATTTTATAATTAAATAGATGTCATTATCGTGAATGTGTTGTATGTATATTTACTAACATCGATACGTTGGACCTTTCCTTCCTATATATAATAACGTTGATATGACGCAAATAGGAAGAAAGCGCTTCAGCAAATTTGAAATAGTTTACCTTGAAGTATCTGTATCCGGGCGGGATGGGCGCCATGTGGTGGTGGTGTCCGCCGCCGTGGTCGGCGTGCGGCGCGGGCGAGGCGGCGGGCGACGCGGAGGGGGTGGGCGTGCGCACGTGCGGCGAGCGCGAGAGGGACGGCGAGGGGGGCGCGCCGCCCATTGGGCTGTACTGCTGTCGTTGCAGCATTTGTTGCCGCTGGAATATATGTTACATTACTGAAGTGCACAAAAACGTGAATAGATAAGCATAATTTCGAGGTCTTGGAAATATCTATGCTCAGTTTAAATAACAATTAAATATTTGTACTTTTAAATATTAACATTTTGATTGTTAGGCTACAATGTCGGAAAAAATATTTTTTATTGCATTCATGACGTGATGGAGCATGTACCTCGTTGTTTTCGAGCTGAACAAGTTACTGTTAAAACAGACAAATAAAATTAAAGTCAGGGGCCTATTGCATAACAAACTACAACTAATATTACAAGCGGAACTCCTTTTCTAATTTCACTTATTAAATAAGGAGGTCCGCTTGTAATATTAGTTGTAGTTTGTTATGCAATAGGCCCCTGGTCAGTATTTAACTTGTCCTTATCTATTCATTCACATGCCTTACATACATATCTTACCTAATTAACTATCAAAAATACTCCTCATCAAATTCTTACTGAAACTGTTGATGAGGTGGCTAATGGTTATCTAGTAGTCATTTCTAACTTAATTCAGATTAAGTGTACAATTTTGACTTAATTACACCATGGCAGATGATGATGATTTGATGATTCAAGCATGGTAACCTCTGACCACTTCGTCTGAGGTATACTTATAGATGGAGTACTCACCGCCATCTCATTAGCAGGGTTGCCGGGTGAAGGCAGAGGCTGAGGACTGCCGAGCGGCGACGTCTGCTGCCGACTGCCGAATGGCACTCCCACTCTCATTCCTGACAAATATTCACAAAATATTAAGCAAATCAATTGATACTACATTAAGAGGAATAGAAACCTTGATATTGTGATGGTTTTATATCTATAATCTACGATTTTGTTTCTATAAATTCCTCAAAAAGCCGAAAGCGCTAGTTACTTAATGCCCGACAAACATTTTGCAACAGGATTAAGGCTCGGAAACCGTATTTTTGTCAATATTTTGACAGCTGGGCGTTTTCAGAAATAAATATTGAAAACCTGATTCTTTCACATCTGGACGTTCTTGGGCTCATTCTACTCAGAATCGACAGCATTCTCCATCCCACAATTAAAAAAAACCGGGCAAGGGCGAGTCGGACTCGCGCACGAAGGGTTCCGTACCATAATGCAAAAAACGGCAAAAAAAAAAGCGGTCACCCATCCAAGTACTGACCCCGCCCGACGTTGCTTAACTTCGGTTTAAAATCACGTTTGTTGTATGGGAGCCCCACTTAAATCTTTATTTTATTCTGTTTTTAGTATTTGTTGTTATAGCGGCAACAGAAATACATCATCTGTGAAAATTTCAACTGTCTAGCTATCACGGTTCGTGAGATACAGCCTGGTGACAGACGGACGGACGGACGGACGGACGGACAGCGGAGTCTGAGTAATAGGGTCCCGTTTTACCCTTTGGGTACGGAACCCTAAAAAGATGTCCCAAAATGTCCATTCCATTACGTCACGTTTTAGTATGAAAAATTTTTTCACTTGTATGTGCGTGACGTAGTGGAATGTACAATTATTCATACAAATTTTTGGGACATTTTATTTTATCATCAGAATTGAATATGCTAGTGATTCTGAGTTGAAAGAACCCAAAAACACCAGGATCTGTGAGAATCGGGTTTTCGATATTTATTTCTGAAAACGCCCAGCTAACAAACCGGTTCACAATTCCGGCTAACCATCGATGCATTAACTACTAGAGAGCAATTTCAAAACTTTGCGTTGCTCCATCCTACGAAGACCAAAAGTAAGGGGTCATCCATTTATTACATCACATGTTTAGGTGGGGGGAAAGGGGTCAAGAAAATGTGACATGTTGTGACAAGGAGGAGGGGGGAGTCACAAACAAAAACATAGAAATTCGTGTGATCTAACTAATGGATGACCCCTAAGTCGAATCTGTTTTATTAAATGCTAGTTTCTTACCTTGCTGGTGATGCGGAGGCCTGGCGAAGCGGTTGGGCAATGGAGAACAACCGGGGGCTGGCCGTGAGAACCGACTCGTCGTATAATCCTGTTACAATAAGGAATACAAGTTCGATTTTGAAGTTTAGATACTTCATAGTATGTTATAGATGGGTAGGGCGTTATCTCGCTCATCTACTTACATAGAAAAATACCAATGTAATAATAAGACTGAAGATTTTTTTTGTGAACACATTATCTGTATGAGATTAATGAGTTACTTACCGACTGCATCTGAGGTGAATGTGACGAAACCGGGCTCTGTATTTGTGATTGTTGATATATCTATAACAAAGACACAGTAGTTTTTTTTTAATATCTCATTACACAAAAATATCTTTAAGATTCAATCGGCCAGGATGGAAATTACTACAATATAGAGTGTCTTATAGTGGTCACGACCCTTAGACGTGATAATTTGACATAGAAGTCTGATTTTATTACAGGTAACATAAACTATTTTCTTAAAAAAGCTCGACCAACTGCTATGTTCCTTATAAAGATATATGTACTCGTAAATATCTTTGCAATGAGGTTTATTGTCAGCTAACAGTGTAAATGATTATCGAAAATTACATGCAATAACAAAAAAATACTTACTTGTGGACTCCTACTAGGCGTCGGCAACTGCGGGCTCGTTCTCTGAGCTTGCAACTGTTGCAAGAAATGTTGCGGCGACATCGACGACTGCATCGGGCTCTGCTGCGTGTGCATCGGCGATTGCTGCAGGTGCATAGGCGACTGTTGCGAATGCATCGGCGAATGTTGAGGATGCATCGGCGATTGCTGAGATATTTGACTCTGTTGATGTAATGGAGACTGATGCATTGGGCTTTGCTGGTGCATTGGACTCTGCTGATGTATCGAGCCTTGTTGATGCATTGGGCTCTGTTGCGGATGCATAGGGCTCTGATGCATAGGACTCTGGTGCATCGGGGATTGCTGCGGCACGTTAGACTGCTGCACATGCATAGGTGATTGTTGGGAGTGGAGCGGAGACTGCTGGGTATGGAGAGGTGATTGCGTCGAGGGATGTAAAGGTGATTGCGACGTGTGGTGTAAAGGAGATTGTTGGGAATGCAGCGGCGATTGCATGGGGGAGGTCAGGTGGTGTAAAGGCGACTGTGGCGCAAGGGAATGTAAAGGAGATTGCGAATGTGGGGATTGCACGTGTAGCGGTGACATAGCGGGTCTCGTGCCGGCTGGGCGTGGAGTTTGAGCGCCCGCGGGCATCGTGTTCCGTACTCCTAGTTGCTGCTGCCCGAACTGTACCATCCCAACGGATTGTGGTCTCTCTTGAACCCCGGAAAGCTGCCTGACTAGTTGCTGTTGGGGTGATCCCGTTTGTTCTATCACTAGCGTTCGTCCGCTTTGGAGGATGCGGCCTTGAGCGTTGAGCGGCGACGTCACTAGACCTATCCTCTGCTGTCCGTCTGAGCTAAGGACAGTTTGCTGGTTCCTTATAATCTGTTGTTGCTGAACAGTTCCCTGCAGGCCTATTTGCATCGGCCGGTTGATGGCGGTTTGTTGCATTTGCGGCGATTGAGGAATGGTCTGGTTTTGAGTGTAGACGGTCTGGTTGGTCGTGATCTGTTGTTGACTTATAACAGATTGCTGTGCTAACTGAGGATTCTGCTGGCGTTGTTTCGTCTCGTATTCCTGGAAATTGGTTACATAATGGTGATATGTTTCGACTGTATACTCTAATTAACAAAATAATTGACAGGTATACCTTTTTCTTGAGACACACTCTTATATTTTGGCCGCCAAAAGTTGCAACATAGTGAACATCAAGAAGCATAGAAAAAAATCGATGCCTTTTTCTTTTCGTAACGGAGTAACCTAGGCGCTCAGACACAGACTAGCATTTGAACGATAGTTTTCATATTGTGACGGCTGACTAACCAGACGTGTTATTGTTTCACTTACTTGGATGAGCATGCTGTGTTGGCGGGACTGCTTCCTAGCCGCCTCGAGGTGCTTCTGCAGCGCGGCCTGCTCGGCCGACACCCGCCGCAGCTCCGCCGCGTCGTTCGGCATCAGCTCGTTCCCCGACTTGCGCAGCTGCCGTTGCTTGCTGTTGAGCGACTATAAACAGACCACGACATGAAACGGAGGAAGGGAGCAAGTCGTGAGGACAATCCCCGGTTAGTACATATCATTCGGTTACCACACAGTGCGACCCCCCGGGTGTATCTAGTACCTGCGAATGAGTCGGAGCTCGGAGGAGGCTATCACGCTACTACCGGAAAAGCTCACGAACACGAAAGCGGTCTACTGCTCACCTTGCGGATCTTACGGAGCTTCTGGACCTCCTGCTCGTAGTAGCGCAGCTGGTCGGCGGCGAAGGCGTTGTAGGCTTTGAGCCACTGCTCGTAGACGCGGCGCTGGTGGTGGTCGGAGTCGGAGGCGGGCGGCGGCGGCGCGGGCGGCGGCGCGCCGGCGTACAGCGGGATGGAGGGCGCGGGCGGCGCGGGCGGCGCGGCGGGCGGCGGCGCCTGCGCCTGCGCGGGCACGCCCCACTCGCCGTCCCGCTCCTGCTCGCGCTTCTCCTGCTCCAAGAGCTCCTCCAGAAGCAACGGTTGCTCCTGGTTTACGTTCTGACGGTTAAATGTTTGCCTTTCACGTTTCTGTTATTCGCTATGGTCCCGCTACCGGCGTCGGTGGCGTATCTTCCCCGTCAACATTAGGATGCTTTCTTTATTCTTTACAGATTGATACAATGCTTTTTTTTTTCAAGGTACATCATTCTGAATTTAAACAATGCAAATTGAGATTATGATATACCCATCTCATCTTGGATGAGAGGTCGACTGAATCGATAAAACTTGATTCTAACTTTCTGTAATCAATATTCAAATTTTACTACTTGGGTATCTTTAGGTCAGTCGACCTCGGTTGTCTACTGGGGAAGTTTACGGATAGCATGTGAGCTTACGTAGGAAGTTTGGTGTCACACACGGCTTACTGATACTGTTCGGCAAGGAGTCAACTAATAGTGTGCAAAATACTAATAGCAGTTCTCTGATAGAGTGAATTACTACTACATAGTGCCAGAATATATAACAAAATATGCTAAATACTTAAGTAGTTGTAAAGTGATTTACTATTGCAATATTGTATTTAATATATTTGAGATGTTACTGTGATTCTTAAGAGTATATCCAAATAAAAAAAAAACTGAAGTCTCATCTTCATTTATTTATTATTGCACAAATGACAAAAAATCATCGTACAAGAGGTGGAGTTTAACAGTCAAACTTCACAGTAGATACATTGTGGGCATCTTAGACTTCCATATTTAAAAATTAGCCCGTCACTAGTTTTACGACCCATAACCCGACAAATGTCCCACCACCGTGACAGAACAAGATGAGACAGGGATATCCTCGCGGTATACAATCATAATACAATTCAATCGTTTCTTTACATTTTAGTATCGTTTAGTGCTGGTTTATGTACTTATAGTACGTTAGTGTATTAGAAGGGATGCTGAAAGGTAAAGGTTAGTTAGTACGCATGCATGCGGCGCAGGCAAGTTACAAGCAGAGACACGTAAAGGTTGCAAGGCCCCTATCGACAGCTACACTCAAAAGCAAAAACGGGTACACTTTGTTATAACTATATAAAATGTACCAGTTTATTACTCTTGATTTTTAGGGAGGATAGAAAGGATAGTCGGAAACAGGAACGTCTAGGAAGCATTCATTTTTATTCCCAAAGAATTCATTTAAGATATGTGTATATTTTTATTTTTTAGTGAAAGATTTTACTAGAGTTGGAATCGAAGACACCCCGGATATATTTAAAGAAAATCTAAGATTTTAATAGGGGAAATGGTGATCCAGTGAATAGGAAGCTTCTAAGGTTCAGGTGCATTGTGAATGTCGGGACTAGCCAGCTTATATATCAGTCACAGTAATGCGATACAACTGAACACGACTAAAGTTTTAAAGGACACTTTCATGATGTTTATCGGTAATTTAATTATGATTTAGGAGACATGAGGTGCACAGACTAGTTTGGATGGTTTTCCACCAAGCGAGCGACTTTTTACGCTTCTCAAACTGAATAAAGTCGTAACTAATACTGCAACGCTTAGCATAAGAGCACTGAGGGCTCGTTTAGACGATGCGAGAACTCGCATGCGAGTTTCATTGCATTGCGGGTTTTGGTCGGTCGGTTGAATTGGACGTAACCAACAGTCCGCAATGTAACTAAAATCTCATGCGAGTTCGCGCGCCGTCTAAATCATCTTGAAATGTCATTCAATTGTATACTTTGTACTTGTACGGTATGTTTTACAATTGAAAGAGATTTCCAAACGAGTTACTGCTCTTATGCTAAGCGCGGAAGAATACTGAACCCTAGAACATCTACTGAATTAGTCGCCGAAATGTATGAAATACATAGCAACTTTTTATCGCGACTCCAGATTAGGTACCATAGTAAAAGTTGTTCAGGATGACCTATATGTTTCACATGTAGTATGAACAGACATAAACTATTGTTTTTTTTCTTAGTGTAGGTAGAAACACACGTAAAAATATTATAGAAAACATATGGTACAGAATATCAAACGCGACAGAAAATAATAATCTAGTTCCAAAGTAAATGAAAAAAAAAAACAGCGTGAAAATAGCAGCTACATGATGCCTCAAGGTGACCGCTCCGGGCGTTACACATTTGTTAGGACGTCTATTTAAACCACATTTATCAACATAATGCCTAGAATTTGCACTCTATTATTATAAGTTTGTATCTGGGCTAATCTTGGAGAGTTTTGACCGCGCGTTTTGGCGTGTGAAGGATGCTTATGTCGCGTATTCTGCCATCATTCAAATGTTAAAATTATATTATTTCGCAGTCATAGAAAATATATGGTGTGCAACTGTGCAAAATTAGGCCTTAAAACACTCGTGTTATAATGAAACTCATAAACCAACACTCATATTTTAAGGCCTCCCGTTATGTGTCTGTTGCACAAACTACTATATAAATAAACAATATCTGGGAGACGGAGCTTTGCTCGGAAAACATATAAAAACTCAAAAATGCGCGTTTTCCCAGAGATAAGACCTAGCTAGATCGATTTTTCGTCCCTAAAATCCCCATATAGCGTATTTCATCGAAATCGTTACAGCCGTTTCCAAGGTCCCCAATAAATAAATATAAATGCAAGAATTGCTCGTTTAATGGTATAAGCATTCGTGTTCAGTTGACCGCGTAGCACTACCGTGTGGGATGTGGAGGATCACAGGAGAGGTAGGGTCGGGTGACGGGGTGACGGGTTCGGGTGGTCTGACCTGCAGCAGCAGCGGGCGTCGATGCAGCCAGTCGCCCCAGTCCGCCGCTTCATAGGGCACCTGCCCAACAACCATCGATCACCGACATGCAACCAACATCATCGCCAACTACGCGTACGACATACGAGTTTTTTTAACCGCCATCATGTTCCTATTCGCCCCTTAATGATAAATGTTTATCGGCCTGGTTTGACACAACCGTTGTACCCATTTTAATTTCCTGCTAACGTGTTCCTATTCGCCCCTTATACACATTACAATTTTTAGTAGCAACTTATTTTTGCGCGAGCGTGCCTATTTCTTTTCACCCCTTATTGAAATTTGTTGTCCTATCTAACGCCCTGTGGAATGAATACAGAACCGACTACGGCATGATGAATACTTGAGAAAAGGAGATATATTTCTTTTTCCTTTTCTTATTATCTTGTTCGTTCTTTTATCATCGGAAACATATGTTTAGCTAACTGCTAGAGTTTTTGAAACATTTTATTACAATAAAAGTGATTTAATTAATACTTGTGGTTTTGATATTCGTAGGTACGTGTTTAACAATCGTGTTGAACTTTCCTGTTATATTTTAAATATATATTAGCAAATTAATACCTTCTCCAGTTTTCCTTATTTGTCAGGACGTAAAGTAAATTTCAATGACTAGAACAGCTAGTAAAAAAACTCGTATAAATTAATGGCGACATCAAAATACCCATGCAATATTAGTCTTCTAAGCTTGTCAATGGAACAAGCGCTTTTAAATTTGGAAGTGTATATACACCGTACGAACCGCCACCAATATGTAGACATTTTAATATTGCTAGGGTCTCTCGATCCTCACGTCTGCGATGAGATCGGAACGGAAGCGGACTGAACATCGTCTTTATCGGTTCACATTTAGGGGCGATTATCGTGTGACAGCCAACATAACATCAACAGTGACACGATGTGAACCCAAGCTTGTACGGCATACACTTAAAGCAATCAAACTTGATTCGACGTACAAAGTACTCGTACTATCAGAAAGCGTCTACGTCGAACAAATTCAATCAAAAACATGTAGATAAAAATATTACTGCATGCACGACAATGTATCAAAATCCTCCAAGATGAACTTATTAATGCTAGCATTACTTCATTAGTAAGTTTTACTGATTCGCAAGTATCATTCAGTTGTAAGTGGAAAATTATCATGTTTACATTTAGTTTCTATGTTATCTAGGGAATCGATTAAGTATTTGAATGTTAGAGTGACTCGATTTGGTGACTGGTATAACTTAATAACAATTTGGGCGTAGAACATACAGAGCGGGGCATGGCTGCGCTCAGCGCCAACGGCTGGATTTATAATAGTAAGTCATAGACATAATAATTATTGTCACACTTATCTCATTACATTATACAGTTGCGTCCTTTGCAAGTAAAACTTTTTAGTGAATACCCAGCCTAAGTAAATAGCGAGACCATTTTATACGCCGCAGCGCTGCATATAAGCGCGCTGACATACCTATAAATATGGAATGTGGTCACTTTATTTCAGGTTTAGATTCCTTTGAGTTGTGTAAGTAATGTGAATCGTAAGAAACTCTCGTCCGCGCAACGCCGCCACGCAAAGCTATGAGTCATCTTAATTTAAAGTTACTAGCACCAGTCAACAGGTCAAATCACTTTTATATGTTAAGCTAATTGTTTACACACGCTCGCTCATAAATCATAAATTAGAGTCATTGTAGCAATGAAGGCTTTATTCAGGGGCTCATTTTTCAAACGATATAAGACGAATTTTGATAGGTTGCCATGACAACACACTTATAATGTTGAAAAATGAGATCCGGCACACGCTTAGTAAGCATCGTATTTAAAGTACAAAATATAAGAGTCAAGTCTGTACACTGTTAAGTTTTGAGTATACAGACACATCTATTTGTTAGAATTAGTGATTTTATTTACTAATTCCAACAAATCCCTTAAGTTAGCACAACTTGCAAGTGTAAAGGAAAAAATAAAGTTGTACGAATTTCGAACGTGTGCCAACAAATAGCTAAGGTTGTTGTTTGAGGTTATGTTAGGGCACGTACCTGTGGGTACGGCGGCGGTGGTGGTTGAGGCTGACGCAGCGTGCCGGGGTACGGCGGTGGCGGTGGAGGCCGAGAAACGCCAGCACCCACTGTCGCTGTACAGACATACTTTGTGTAAACGTTTAACAATAGCACTTTAGCGTAAAGATTTGAGAATCTGCATTGGTCTGTTTCGTATCGTTGATTCAGCAGTGGCATGTAAATAGAATTATTGTAATGACAATGAGATAACGAGACGACAATGTAAAATAACCCTAAAGTTTTATTACATATTCCGAACATTAAATACTGTAAAAATGTCGTTCTGTCCGTTTATGGTGCTTAGCGAACCAAAGGCATTGCTGAAGATAGGTTACACAGGTGTAACAGCTGTAACAAGTCGCGAACATATGAAGACGACCTTATCGTGATGTCTGGGGACCCTAAAGGCGAGCGCTAGGCGGGCTGCAACTTCAATTCGTGGTCGTTTGCACTTGACTGTCATCTTACAGTATATGTAGAATGGCGGCGCGCCGCGTGGATAGATCCGATCTCAAGTGCGTACTTGACCTAAGACAACCCGTACCCGAGTGCGGCAGTGTGTGAAGTTGCACGGTGCGGTCGTGCCGGACGACGCCCACGGCACCGTCCGCGCCCACGAGACGCGTGCCCGGCGCTATGTTGCGTCCGGCCTGCATTGCCGCCTTCACCTGTACCATTATTACAATTAATCTCTAACCCCCTTATTCATCGCTACAAGCCTCAATTAGCTAATAATCGTTTGTCTGTATCTGTCATTTTGACTTATGTATTTGTAAGAAAGGGATAAAACATAATTTTACTAAATCATATCTGTAAAGTTTTATGAATAAGGGGGTAAGGCCTTCCCAGTAACTTTCCTGGTTGCGTGAGGGGTTTTGCGAACAGTGATAGTTTTCGTCACAGTTACTTTACGCTACACGAGATAGTTGGATGCGTCATGATTTTTCTGAATTTATCCAGGTGCGTATATGTGAATTGCAGGCAAAAAACATTATGAAAAACTTTACTAAATTTGTTTAAATTTGTTTTACCGTTCCATTGATATAGTTGGAAGATTGGGATGCTATTTATACTGATTAAAATTCAGACAATGAAAACAACTTTAAAAACCCATCGTTAAACCAAACCTTATTTGCAAATGTATAAAGTACAATTTTTCTAATCAGGCGGCGTAGCCAACATGCCAATCGCTTACGCTTCGTAGCGATCGAAACGCAACTGTCACTGTCGCACTAATATGGAAGAGTGATAGAGGGACACAAAGCGTTTCGTTGTCATAGCGATAGCGATTGTCACCTTGGCTAGGCCGGCAGGTCAGATATATAGTTCGTTTTTTTAGCATTAGAAAGAACTTGAAAGAAGGTAAGCGATCTTCACATGTCTTTTAATTGAAAAACGCTTTTTAAAAATCAATAACTATTACTTATGAAAGCAGAAGAATATAAATGAACGTATTAGATTCATAATTTACATATTTGCCGTAACTTACTTTTAAAATGTGTTTTTCAATTAAAAGAAACATCAAGATTGTTTACCTTATTTCTAATGCTAAAAAAAACGAACTATAGGTCAGACGTACGAGTAGGCGGTAGTAGACGGGATTAGAATAGTAATAAAACACGAACCTGCGCCTGCATGGCATTGACGATGCTCGCAGAGTTGACGCTGCTGGCGCCGCCCTGTGCGGTAACAAAACATTATTAGTACATTGCTGCTTTAGCACTGTTAACTTTGAGAAAAAAGTGTATCACACTTTTCGAGAGAGGCGACGATTTAGTCTTATTTAGTGTGGTATATTTTGGTTTCCTGACATAGCAGTAAGGAATCTATTTGTATGACATTTTTATTACTTAGTCGCGCAGTCGTGTGGGAGAAATTCATTCACTATCAGGCTTTACTATATAAACTGGAGCCTGGAGCTGACACTGACATTTTCTTGACCGGTTCGATAAGTAACGATGGTACCTAGCGTCAATATTTACTTATTGGACCAGCAATGTACGGCCAAGTGTCACGGTCAGGTGACAATAGTCACCGTCGTGGAACAGGGGCCTGGTCGTTACCTGTGCGAACTGCATGTGGTGCTGGAACTGCAGCGGGCGCGCCAGCTGCTGGCCCATCTGCGGGGCGCCGGCAAACTGCCCGTGCTGCACCATGCCTTGTTGCTGCAGTGTCACGGTCAGGTGACAATAGTCACCGTCGTGGAACAGGGGCGTGGTCGTTACCTGTGCGAACTGCATGTGGTGCTGGAACTGCAGAGGGCGCGCCAGCTGCTGGCCCATCTGCGGGGCGCCGGCAAACTGCCCGTGCTGCACCATGCCTTGTTGCTGCAGTGTCACGGTCAGGTGACAATAGTCACCGTCGTGGAACAGGGGCGTGGTCGTTACCTGTGCGAACTGCATGTGGTGCTGGAACTGCAGCGGGCGCGCCAGCTGCTGGCCCATCTGCGGGGCGCCGGCAAACTGCCCGTGCTGCACCATGCCTTGTTGCTGCAGTGTCACGGTCCGGTGACAATAGTCACCGTCGTGGAACAGGGGCCTGGTCGTTACCTGTGCGAACTGCATGTGGTGCTGGAACTGCAGAGGGCGCGCCAGCTGCTGGCCCATCTGCGGGGCGCCGGCAAACTGCCCGTGCTGCACCATGCCTTGTTGCTGCAGTGTCACGGTCCGGTGACAATAGTCACCGTCGTGGAACAGGGGCGTGGTCGTTACCTGTGCGAACTGCATGTGGTGCTGGAACTGCAGCGGGCGCGCCAGCTGCTGGCCCATCTGCGGGGCGCCGGCAAACTGCCCGTGCTGCACCATGCCTTGTTGCTGCAGTGTCACGGTCAGGTGACAATAGTCACCGTCGTGGAACAGGGGCGTGGTCGTTACCTGTGCGAACTGCATGTGGTGTTGGAATTGCAGCGGGCGCGCCACCTGCTGGCCCATCTGCGGGGCGCCGGCGAACTGCCCGTGCTGCACCATGCCTTGTTGCTGTAAAAGGAGCTTTGTTATACGCGAGCTACAAGATCATTACCTACTTACTAAATACAACGAGCGATACAGCGGACAACATCCACGATACAATTAAGTAAACCAATTTACGTATATTTTATATTAAAAAAAATGTTTCACATACACCTTTAAATTTCTTCGCAGATGTATGCAGGTTTCCTCACGATGTTTTCCTTCACCGAAAAGCAAGTGTTAAATACCTATGAAATTATATTCCGTACATAAGTTCCGAGAAACTCATTGGTACGAGACAAGATTTGAACCCGCGACCTCCGGATTGAAAGTCGGACGTCATAGCCACTCGGCCACCGCCTAAATATCATAAACTAAAGAAAAAGTGACCGAGGCCGGAATCGAACCGACGTCATCAGCTTACCACATAACCGTACCACATCATTTAGGGCTGCTCATAGAGAACTCGCATGCGAGTTTCATTACATTGCGGGTTTTGATCGGTCGGTTGAATTGAACGTAATCAACAGTCCGCAATGTAACTAAAATCGCACGCGAATTCGCGTGCCGTCTAAATCAGCCCTTATCCTCAGCTACCATGACGAGTTTTTCTAATGTCCTCAGAGGAATTCGTCAACATTGATAAATGAGGATTAACGAGTATTAAGTATACTGAAATAGATGTCACAAACAAAAGATAAAGTGACCTTGGGCGGCCGAGTGGTTGAGACATCTGCCGTGAATGCAGAGGACGCCGGTTCGATTCCAGCCACTGGAGAGCTTGGCTTGGTCACCTGTAGGATATGACATCTACCTATCTCAGTTAAGATAGTTTTTGTTTTATTAGTTCAGAAAATATAATTCTGTACAATCCCGTGATACGAAATGTACATTTACTGGTTCTAGATAGAATTTCTAAAATAAGCAACATTATTATTGAGCGACCACTGTGTGTCGCACTTTACCAGTGGCAGCTAAAATAAATTATCAATACTGCACTTGAAATAACCTGTGTGTATCGATCACAACGTTAAAGACCAAGTTAAACGTTAAACGTAAGTTTTTTACTTTTTACTAAAATAGCCATTTTTATATAGTCTGTTTTTTTTAGGAAATATGTAGTACCAATGGAACGCTTATATGTTTCTTGCACAGAAATTTATAGCGTACTTCATAGTTAAAAAAGCCTATAGTGAAAAGTGGTCTTTATTAGGTACCGATCTACCGATCGCATAAATTATGTAATTGTACATAAAATCCTTTTAAAAAACAACAAATCGCTTATCAAATACGTTCAACCAGACATGTGCATAATTTTTTTTAGCGCGCTGTCTAAAAATAGTTGAAGGTCACCGTCTGTTTGGAGCTCGCCGTATTATTCGGGCGAGTGTGTCGCGGTACACACGCGCGGGCGCCGCCATGGCGCCGGGCTTTAGACTTTTTTGTTTGTTACTCATTTGTGGGACAATTCTTGTTAATGTGGAGACGAAATCTAACAAATCGTCACAATTGACTCAGCATCCGACGAAACCAGTGCATAAACCGTCGAAACCAGAACATCATAAGTCAAAACCTGCGCCAATTCATCATTCACCAGTGCATGAGACAATATCGAAACCAGTGAAGCATACGGATGTGCATGCAACGCAGCCAACAAACAAAAACACAGGAAACCAAGGCCATGGGTATCCAGGCCATGGGCTGCCTGGATCAGTGACTAGTGCGCCGCCTGCCAAACGTGGATACGATCCATTCCCTCAGGAATCTCCAAAACCTGCCGCTCAACAGCTGTCGTATCCCGGCGGCAGTGGACTCTCCGGAAGTGGGACCAATCATATAAATAAACAAACAGCACTGCAGTCAACACTTTATCCCGGTGGTAGTGGACTCTCGGGAGATGCGACAAACCATATAAATAAACAAACCGCACCCCAGTCTAAACTTTATCCCGGTGGTAGCGGACTCTCGGGAGATACGACCAACCATATAAATAAGCAAACCGCATAGCAGTCCACACTTTATCCTGATGGTGGCAGCGGACTCTCGGGAGATAAAACCACCCATATAAATAAGCAAACCGCACCGCAAACACTTTATCCCGGCGGCAGCGGCCTCTCAGGAAGTGGGACCAACAATGGCAACAGTATAAATAAGCAAACCACACAGCAAACACTTTATCCCGGTGGCAGCGGGCTCTCAGGAGGTGTAACCAACAATATAAATAAGCAAACCGTACCGCAGGCAACTTATCCTGGCGGCAGCGGGCTCTCAGGAGGTGGAACCAACAATATAAATAAGCAAACCGCACCGCAGGCAACTTATCCTGGCGGCAGCGGGCTCTCAGGAGGTGTAACCAACAATATAAATAAGCAAACCGCACCGCAGGCAACTTATCCTGGCGGCAGCGGGCTCTCAGGAGGTGTAACCAACAATATCAATAAGCAAACCGCACCGCAGGCAACTTATCCTGGCGGCAGCGGGCTCTCAGGAGGTGTAACCAACAATATAAATAAGCAAACCGCACCGCAGGCAACTTATCCTGGCGGCAGCGGGCTCTCAGGAGGTGTAACCAACAATATCAATAAGCAAACCGCACCGCAGGCAACTTATCCTGGCGGCAGTGGGCTCTCAGGTGGTGTAACCAACAATATAAACAAGCAAACTGCACCGCAGGCTACTTATCCGGGCGGCAACGGGCTGTCAGGAGGTGTAACCAACAATATAAATAAGCAAACAGTACCGCAGGCAACTTATCCTGGCGGCGGCGGCCTCTCGGGAGGTCAGACTCAGCCAACAGGGACAAAACCTCATACTTATCCCGAAACAGATGGACAATCCGGTGGCGGTTATAAACCAGGCAACTACAATACATTCCCTCCAACGACAAATGGGGTCCATAAAACCACGTATAATGACATTTACGTCAGAAATCATAACCCTACCAATATTCACCATAACAATGTTCAAACAACATCCGTACATCATTACCACTATGAGCCGCCTAGACACGTCTACTATGTACACAATGGTATGCAACAACACTATCCAGTGTATAGAGAGAAACTACCCGAATACGTATATGAGTACAGGTCATCTAGAAGTCGATTTAATCTTCTACTGACCGGCCTGGCTCTATACAATCTTGGACATGTATCAAAATATCACGAACCACGTCATTATCACAATAATTACAAGCCGAGTCGTTACGAAATTTGTAAATTCGGTGTACAATACAATGTCAACTCATACGACGAGATGGATATCGATTGCCGTTTGATTACAAATTTCATAAGAAAGGTGAAGAACACAAATTATGGGCAATTTCTATTACCTGATGGTACATTACTTGGATCGCAGCCGAATCAGATGCAACCAAATGTGATCCAAGTTTTACTTTCTAACGGTACGTTGGCTCAGTTAATTTGGAACCCAAGTTACGACGCACAGTGTTCGATTTCCCTCAAAAAATTTCCCTATGCTGTTAATTGCATAAATCAATCAAGGAATGCATTTGAAATGCAAGACTAGAACACCCAGAAGTCTATTTCAAATACTTTTTTTTATAAAAAATAAATTATATTTCATGAGCTTGACATCGAAAAACTACTAAATAAATTCTACAAAAGTATCTGATGAAGAAGTCGCTTTTTAATCAATGTAGTTTGATAAAGAAGCCTTTGGCGCATATTTTCTAGTTCTTAGTTTTGGAATTTACCCTCTGCTTACCGAGTTATTCATATAAATACAGATTTTTTATTTCATTTTTTTTCTCCTGAAAAACTCAAAAGTGCGACTTGTAACTAGCACTGAAAGATGGCTCTTAACTAGGTCTACCACTGGTAAAAAAATCACGTTCCACTATCGCGGCGTTTGGGAGTTACGTATAAAGGTCAAATTATACTTTTTAGGGTTGTTACTTAAAGGTCAAACAAATATGAAAGGTCGGAGTAATTAAAAAATCTGATTAAATTAAATTAAGGAACAACATAAGAAACTTTATTTCTATTTATTTATTTAACCTTTATTGCACAATACAAGAAATTACAAATGGCAGACTTGCCAAAAGGCATTCTCTACCAGTCAACCATTGGGCCACGCAGAAACTTTTAAGTGCAGTGCACTTTGTTAAACAATAAAGTCATTAAATTCAGAAAAGAAAGAAAGAAATTCAGAAGTCAAGTTATAGTTTCTTTTCGCAAGTTGGTCTCAGATTTTATGTATTTTGTGGCTCATACAAATCATTTTCATTTTCGAGAACTAGCGTGCAGTCGTCAACATGGGATGGATTTTCATCACCGTCTATTAACGAAGATCCATCATTAGCTAGATCTTCATCATCGACTTTCAGCCTCTTGTAAGTTTTCCTCATGAATCGGCTTCAGAAGTTCACGAACTGCTTCTGGTAGACTAATCCTACTGGACGATTTTTGGCGTTGTCTGTAGTGTGCCATAGACACGAACGGATCTGATGATTCTAGTGCACGGTGAAAGAGATCTATCATAGTTTTTCTCCTGTTCATTTTCCGGCAATGGTGTTCCCTATCACAAGTGACTCGACACCGTCAATGTCAGATATCGGTTGTTTATACTTGTGATAAGTATAAATGAAAGAGGTTTGCACACAATTAAATGTATTCAAACTTAGCCATTTTGATAATGATGGATAAAATTGTTTTTTACGATTAGTCGATTTTTAATTAATCACTAGCACTGGTGCACTTTTGCCCCCGTCAATCCAGTGTTCCTGTATTTTTATTTATGTACCTGGAGTATGTCTAAACAATATACAGTTTTGTAATAGAGGAAAATTTTGAATTAATTCTGACTAAAAATTAAAGGTCAAGTTGAGGGTCAACCCTAACACTGTATTTTTAAATTCGATAACTCCCAAACGCCGCGATAGTGGAACGTGATTTTTTTACCAGTGGTTGACCTAGTTAAGAGCAATCTGTCAGTGCTAGTCGCAAGTCGCACTTTTGAGTTATTTAGGAGAAAAAAATGAAATAAAAAATCTCTATTTATATGAACAACTCGGTAACCAGAGGGTAAATTCCAAAACTAAGAACTAGAAAATATGCGCCAAAGGCTTCTTTATCGAACTACATTGATTAAAAAGCGACTTCTTCATCAGATACTTTTGTAGAATTTATTTAGTAGTTTTTCGATGTCAAGGTCATGAAATATAATTTATTTTTTATTAAAAAAAGTATTTGAAATAGACTTCTGGGTGTTCTAGTCTTGCATTTCAAATGCATTCCTTGATTGATTTATGCAATGAACAGCATAGGGAAATTTTTTGAGGGAAATCGAACACTGTGCATGGGTACATTATACCTATGGTTAATAAGTTAAAATATTTCTTTATAATTTTATAATTTTCATTTATATGTATTTTAGCTTAAATTTTACAATAACACGTCATTGTTAATTACTCGTTAGCAATATCTTCCGATTCACGAAAGGAATTATAGACTTTCGGGTAATTCTGTTTATACTACTGGCAACACAGGATAGCGCTGTGGACATTTGACAATTCGGATCTAGATAACTTCATGCCCTGACCGTCATCCTTGTCGAACGCGTGTTAATTGTTATTTCCTTCTCGCTCAGTGTCAGCAGTCGCAGTGTTTTCCAAACTTTTCACGTCGTAAGCTTGGTAATTAATGTGTAACTGTGAATTAGTTTTTTAAACGTTTGTCTTGTATAGATAAATAAAGTTTAATTTAATACATTAGATTTGTTTTATTTTACTATGTTTCTACATAAATAACTTAAAATTAATGCCGTTAAAATAATTTTCACCGTTGGTTAAAATTCTCCCACATTTCAAAGTTTGAGAACCTGTAAACAGCATGATGACGTAGGCGCGTGTCAGTTAGGTCATACGCGAATCTCGGAATGGAGTACCAGGCGGAGTATATTATTATACCATGATTTGTACCTACTTGTAACTGTACGCGGGGATTTATGAGGAAAAAATACACCGTTATAATTTTTTCCCTGGTCTCTTCAAATGCGTTTAATTATAATGAAATTAGGTACGTAGGTCCACAAAATAATAATGAATCACAAGTTTTACTCGGAATAGTGTATGTATATTATTCGTGTCCTGGACTGAAATTAAGGTAAATACTGAGTAAAACTTTACTGACTATTGACGCACCTTACATCTTGGTAATAAGGTTTATTTATCGTGAACACTGTAGACCATTGTACTTAATTTTTTCCTCAAATGTTTGGAATGAATTAAATTTTAATAATAGCAAACTACTTGTAATACGGAAAAACCTAACGATATTATTTTAAATTTAGTATGGCTATAGTACTTTAAATATGAAACTTCCTATATTTTTTAAGGATTTGTATTTTTTGTGAGTGATGTACGCTT
Organism: Cydia splendana; assembly: GCF_910591565.1. Taxonomy (NCBI): domain Eukaryota; kingdom Metazoa; phylum Arthropoda; class Insecta; order Lepidoptera; family Tortricidae; genus Cydia; species Cydia splendana. Next base: position 5,924,936 of record NC_085966.1, on the reverse strand, counting down.
TTGTTTGCTTTTTGAAGAATGCATTTAATTGGATACAATATATTAAAATTGAATTTACTAGTCTGTATTTTTATTGACGTATGGCAATGTAACGACCACTCAACGTTGCCGCCCTTTAGAGGACGAATTCTGAAAATAAAAGTATCCTATGTCCTTTTCTAGGTTGTTTACATAATATCAATGCGAAAAATGTCATCAAAGATTTCGGCAAGAAACTTAAATATACAATACAACATAATAAAAGGTGTAAAAATAAACAACATAAAAAACAAGATATTTATGTATCATTGTCTCTAAATAGGAATTTACTTTGTGAAATCAGTAGCGCAAAAACTCCGTTCCATTTCTTTTCTGAACATTTGTATATATAATGGCTTTGTTAATTAAATTTTCAAATACAAAATCGTTTACAAGCGTTTTAGTTGTTGAATAATTCAATCTAGAATTCCTGAAGTTAAATCAGTTGATATAAAACTTGGAGCTTTTTTATGTTTCAATTATATCTATTTTAGGGTTCCGTACCCAAAGGGTAAAAACAGGACCCTATTACTAAGACTCCAATGTCCGTCTGTCTGTCACCAGGCTGTATCTCATGAACCGTGATAGCTAGACGGTTGAAATTTTCACAGGTGATGTATTTCTGTTGCCGCTATAACAACAAATACTAAAAACAGAATAAAATAAATATTTAAGGGCGGGTTGCACCAAACCACCTGCTAACGTAAGCACGGTTCGCTAAATTTTAACGCTGACGTGGGGGTCTTAACGATTGCTAAATAAAATGCGTTGCACCAACTATAAAATAACAGGACGTTAAAATTACTAATCGGTAATCGTATTGCCGTATTATGAACGCATTCCTACCAAAAATTTTATGGTAGAATTTTTATTTTATATAGCAACCCAGTCATAAATGCCAAACTGAGTTGTCAAAATTCTCAAAGAGAAAAGTTTTGTAGGCGCGAACTACACTTTCTTTGCAGATTTAAAATCTAAATATTCAACAATATAAGCCATTCCTGAATATATTTATGGTTATATATTAAAAACACTCTAAAGTGAAATGTCTGACTACGATTGTTGAATGGCCTAGCTAAAGTCGGAATCAAACAAGGAGCGTCATTGCCCGGTAAGTTATCTTATTAGTTTAATGCTTATAGCTGCTTCCTACTTCCAGTCCTTTCAGAGCCCTAAGCACAAGCATGCACAAGTGATTACTTGCGCTAACTACGCTATCTACAACTATGAAGCAAAGACGATAGTTAGGGAAAAAATTCCAATTATATTGTTGACAAAATAATGCATAACTGTTAGTAGCAGGCATTTGAGTTACTTTTGTACTTTAATTTAAAACTGCTTGGTCTAAGCATTAGTTGCCAAGCGGACCCCAGGCTCCCATGAGCCGTGGAAAATGCCGGGACAAACGCGAGGAATATGATGACTTATAATAATATCATGTTGCTTTCTTTTCAGGTTAGATTGACACCATATGATATGGAATACAAGATAAAAGTTACACACAAGTGAATGAATTCAAGAAATCAACAAATTATACAATTAAATTAACCGGAAGAAACTTGTTACAAAAAATAAAGTACAATTAGAAATATTATCTGAATTTCAATTTTGACAAGAAAATATATTGCTAGTTACCTTATCTACTTTATTCCTCCTTATCCTTGTTAGGTACTTAAGCAGTTTAGTGACCAATGGAGGTAAAGGGTTACCCGGAGAGTAGATAAAGAACTTATTTATTTTACAATTATATTTAAGGAGGTACCTACCTATCAGTTATTATATTTTCAGTCATACAGGTAACTTGGTTATTAACTATTTTATTTTCTTCGGGTGTAGATAAATAATTAAAAAGCCAGTATGGAGGGAAAACAAATAAAATAAAATAATTCAGACCGAGGGCCTTTTCTTGTGACAAATTCAGGGCTATTTAGGTACCTATGTTAGGTTTAAATGTTATGTATATAGGGACTTGAGGTAGGTTAATCAGTAGGTACTGTACTGGAACATTATTTCCAATACATGGCTAGGGTTAAATATATTTCAATGTATGACTGGTTGAACACAAATAAAATTCAGGTGACAAGAAAACAAGCCATATTATATTTTATTTGACCCAGGTATTGGTAGTTGTATTAAAGTTTTATAAATGTTGCTTTGTATTTTTAAAGTCACTGCAAATGTTTTTTGACTATAGTGGAAGAGCCCTACTTACAGAATACCTTGAATTTTGTCAATAGATATGCTTGTCAGATGCAGATAGGAGTATTGTTCCTTTCTGCATCTGACAAGCATATTATAAGTTCCTTTAAAACAACTCAGTTGTTCTCATGTATGTTCTATATTTCCAGAATAATTACTCTACTAAGCTTGACAGCCAGTATCGCCTTGGCACGGTAATATATATTTTAGCTTTTTTTATTACTTAGGAAAGCGGCATCCCTCGGGCATTTATTTTTATTTTATGCTAAAGCAGCGGTCGGCAACTTGCGGCCCACGAGCCTCCATGGCTATTTTGTATGTAATATTGACAAACGTCAATGTCTGATAAAGACATAAATATTAACAAAGTGCGGCCTGCGACTACTTTGTTAACAAATACAATACAAAAGTTAAACTTAGTTAGTTAGTTAACTACTATGTGGCCCTTGGCTGCTAAAAGGTTGCCGACCGCTGTGCTAAAGGATGCTTTGCCATACTATGTTGATAATGGATGCGGGATCCTATTAGAAGCAACACAAATTGCACTTGTAGTTGTAATTGCAATTCAAATATAGATAGCTCCAAAAATAATATTATTTTAGTTTAATGCCTACTTGGAAAGTTGTTGTTAGGGTTATGAATAACATTATGTTGTAAAAGCAAATAAAACCCAAGTAAGTAGGAGTTGAAGTATTATAATCACTTTTGCATTACACATTTTTGTCACTTTATTATAACCTATTAGTTATGCCAACTAGTCTGGAATTGTCCCAATACATTCCACACTTCACAAAACTTCACTTGCCATACTTCACAAAATACTTGATTTTATATTTCGCAATTTGTTTTATGTACGTTTATAGTTCTAAACATAGTTCACTTCTATAGCGGGTTACGATTTTCAGAGGCAGACTTGTAGATGGCTATAGGTGCCATCTCGCTGTTTTCGAATATCATAGTTCGTCCGTGGTGGATTTGTCCAAAGGATTTATCATTTTTATCTTGATTCCAATAATCAGAAGCCTTTAATTGGTTTTAATGACCATCCTGGCGACAAGTAGTAGTGCCGACATTATATGCCGTCGAGTTTCATCTGATGGGACGTATTTGTTAACCTGTGATAACGTCAATCTGGTCTTAACTCCAACTTTGAGTCATTTTGCACGCAATTTAAACTTAAAACACGCACATTTCTTTTAAACTATAAATAAATTAATGTATTTATGAAAGACGGATCGTCTCCCAATTATAATGACTTTTAGAGCCATTCATGTCAACTGTCACACGTTTTTGCGTTTACAAACTCCACATTTTATTGTTATTAACATTTTTTAATAATTAAAATAACATATTTCCTAAAATTATTGAAAAATCAAATATAAATTCATGAAATACGGACAAATTCAATAAAGTGCCGCCATTTTTATCAGGCGGTAAAATCGTTAACCAGTGGTCTACGACCGGTTAAGGGCAGCGTAACTTTTTAACAGACGTTAGGCGTGGTGCAACCCAAATATGCAGTTAGCGTTCGTTAGCGCCATCTTTAGCCATGATCAGCACATCAAATGGGCACGGTGCAACCCGCCCTAAGTGGTGCTCCCATACTCCGAGCCCGAGTCGCACTTGGCCGGTTTTTATATTTCCGTTTTGGTATGATAAATCGCTGAAATATTTCATAAAAATCAACACCCCTATTTGAGCTATCACCCAATTGAAAGGTTACAATCACCAACCACCTCAACTAGGTACTAGACGGAGACTCAAATCTACCTTTACAAGTAAATTGCACCTATGAGCGGTGACCTAGTGTCGTGGTGTATGTAAACGCTTCATAACGCGGCGTCTGTGTAGTGTGTGTATATGGTAGCATACCTGCAGGCGGGCGGCGGGGAAGGCCTGCGGGAACAGCTGGCGCGGCGGCGCGGCGCCGCCGGCGCGCCACTCGGGCTCCGTCTTCACCTCCGACCCCTCCAGCTTCACCTCCGCCTTGATGGCCTGCATCGCCGACTGCACGCAAAATGTTCACGGTTAAGCAGTTTCCTATTTTGCGGTAAATAATTGGTGGGACATCAGTGTTAACCTAATTGGCGCGGAAGCACGGGTCTTGCGCTTCATAAACAACAATAAAACTCTTATTAGTCATTATTTTGGGTAAAAAAAAAGGTGGGTGGCCACACCAACGGAGCGGCAGCTGACGTTTAGTCATCGTCATGATAAATCTGATTTAACAGATTTAAGAGTTATCGTTCAGGCACAACAATCTGCTGCTGGCTCGCGGCTTATTTTTAGACTTAGAGAAACGGGCAAATCATCACATACCTAAGGACGAAAATGCCTAACCGATGGTGGAAAATAAAAGGCGAATTTGCACTGTACCTGTAGCATTTGCTGGTGCGGTAGCCGCGGCTTGTCATCTTCCGGTTTGCATTGCGACGCCTCAATGTTTTTCACCGCTTTCTGCAGCTCGCTGTCCATCTTGGTGTCCGGTTTCTGTTCCGACTCCTCACTGATGAAAAATATAACCATGAAATACAATCTAAGACTATGAGATACAAGATAAATGGTAAAGTCAAATTAATAAGTAAGTAATGTAAGTTTTGAAGTCGAAAATTTTATTTGTATGATTTTTTTATACGATTGCTGCTGCTTGCTGTCTCAGTAATCTGGTAATTATTAACCATACACTGTATATTTCTTGCACATGTAAACAAATTGTCAGCTTAAAAGGGTCGACCAAGCCACCTGTCATCGTAAATTTCATTGTATGGGAAGTCTCATAGTTCACTGCTGAATAATATTCATCAGTCAATTGTGATTGGTGCAACCGGCCCTTAGTGAAGCTGGGTCTAGTTACTGTCAAGGAAATTGCTCGAACAGTATATCTCATTGCCCGTCGAGGATGTGCTCCGCGTCGTTGAGCGCCGCGAGCTCCGGGTCCGCGTACTCTAGGATGTTGAGCTGTATCTCTGCTGTACATGTATAGTTAACTTACATGGGGTGCTCCCTCTTGGCATGCCGCTCGGGCACCTCCTCCAGCTCCAGCCCGTCGAGGATGTGCTCCGCGTCGTTGAGCGCCGCGAGCTCCGGGTCCGCGTACTCTAGGATGTTGAGCTGTATCTCTGCTGTACATGTATAGTTAACTTACATGGGGTGCTCCCTCTTGGCATGCCGCTCGGGCACATCCTCCAGCTCCAGCCCGTCGAGGATGTGCTCCGCGTCGTTGAGCGCCGCGAGCTCCGGGTCCGCGTACTCTACGATGTTGAGCTGTATCTCTGCTGTACATGTATAGTTAACTTACATGGGGTGCTCCCTCTTGGCATGCCGCTCGGGCACCTCCTCCAGTTCCAGCCCGTCGAGGATGTGCTCCGCGTCGTTGAGCGCCGCGAGCTCCGGGTCCGCGTACTCTAGGATGTTGAACTGCTCCCCGATTTCTGCTGTCAGTGATTCTAGGAGTTCCTCGTCGTCTTCCCCGCCTAGGCCGGTGAGGATGTCGCCCACCTGTGGAATTAATACGTATGTATTGTATAGGGAACATTTTAAATGAGGGATAACAGGATTACATCATCATCAATATCATCATAGGGAAGCTTTAAGTGACCAAGTCGTGAAGAATCAGTCTGGAAATGAAGTAAGTCAACTGAATCTGGCTCATTCTACCTTTTCAAGATTAATAACTTAAACCTAATAATCAATTAATATTTTCCACTAATGGTGAAAATTCGATTACTAGCTTGTTTATATTTTGGGCTGACAAAAGAAAGGTACAGCTGACAGGATTTTTAATCCTTTGAACGCCACGCCTATGGGGCTATTCATAAATTTCAAATTAGGGAGGGGGGGTCTGGACATCGGATGATGGTAGCATGACGTAGGAGGAAACGGGGTCATTCGAAGCATGATTTTTGGATGATTTTAGAGGGGGGGGGGGGTCAAAAATCGATGACGTAATTTATGGACAGCCCCTATCGTGTGGGGCGCGTCATCATGAACTGTGTCGGAATGCACGAAGGTATTATTAAGGCACGAAGGTTATATTGGGCTATACCCGCGCGCGTCAGTTGACGTCTTTGGCAGTCAAAAAGATTAAGCTTGTTAGCTATGCCTAAAGGATGACTGGTAATTATGTTTTGTACGACTGACGGAACCGAATAATGAAAATGAAATTATAAAGTATTTATAAATACAAACCTCGCCAATGTTGCCAGCGTCCTGTTCCAGTTTGTCCATATCGCCCATGTCCATTTCATCGTTCCCGTGCTCACCGGGCTCCTGTTTGCTCTCCCCGCCTTGAGCTACAAACAAAAATACACCTTAAAACAAACGCATAGGAATCAATTTTGTTAAGATCGTGTTGAAACGCTGGAAGACTTAGGGTCAGTTTCACCAACCACATGATCAGTTTGTTAACTGTGGTTGGTGCAACTGGCCCTTAAGGGCTTAAAAAACCACTAAGTGAATCACACAAATCCGTTAGACTACGAAATCGATGGAGAGAAAAAAGTTGACGCCATTCCTATAGACTGGTCAGTCCCGACCAATATAAGCTTATGAAAGATTGCGGGAGGGTGTTGCATATCATTGGGACACTTATCCTCTTAAATAAACAAACAAGTCGTTATGAACGCCTATACTCTAAAAGTCTAAATCATAATAAGATTCCAAAAAAAGTAAGACAATGTTGCCACTTTTTACTAGCGCGTCTTGTATTTATGTAAAAATAAGTAAATAAAAGTACTTTTTAAATCGTAGGCGTAAAATTACCATTAAATAAATTATCTTAGCGTATTTATTTATAAAAAGGAATTTACTATTTTACAAACAAATTATTGCAGTGGCAACATTTTTTGGAATCTAATTATGATTTAGAGTTTAGAAGTGAGCGGTGGTGATCAGATGCCAAGTATAATGAGCGTTAACTTCACAAAATCTCGTTGCATTTTCATTACATCAATCCACGCGTATGAGTAAAACCTTTGCTTAAGGGTGGTATTCCATCTGTTTTTCCCATCCATTTGCGTCTCACATTTTGCTTAATGAGAGAGTGGGACGCAATGCACATTGGACCAAGATATTGGACAGATGGAATGCCACCCTAAAGGACTATTAATAGTGATATTACTTACCGTTGGGCTGTGACATGACATGTGGTTTCTGTTCAACTTGCTGCCCCTGGTTCCCGACGTTTTGCTGTATAGGCGTGCCATCGGGTGCTACTAGCCGTTGATGCATAAGAACTGAAAATTATACCAATTTGTTAAGTTATGCGTCAAATAGGAGATGAACTGAATACAATGTGATGGGATTTTGCCCGGTAAGTACACACACACTGGTAACGTGATTGACGGTGTGTGTGTATACGTAAAAATAGAGAAAAAAATACATAAAGTGCTCACTCTATACATCAGTTTTAGTACCAAAACAACTATTATTTTCGTAGTCGACATCTAGCATCGACTAGCGGAATTATCAGTACTGCTTCTTGACAATAGATGTTCCGATGACCGAAAAGTGTAATGCTCAACAATTATCAGCTAATATTATAACCGGATTAACCGGAACTCTTTTTTCAAGGAGTTGAAAAAAGAGTTCCGGTTAATCCAAGCAAGCGTAAGATTCCAAAATTGAACCACGAGCATAGAGGGTATCAAGGTATAAGGCTTAAACAAACTTTGCTACTGAGTGAAATACCACAGCATAGTAGAACAACAGTCTGTTTAACTAAATGTAAAACACTACAAATTTCAAAATCTAAATGAACGCTAATAAATATAAAATGTTTTAGTCAAATTATTGTAGTTTTATTTTCAATTAAGTACAAGATTTGGAAAAAATGTGTAACATAAGAAAAATATAACTTAAAAATTTTTAGTCAACATTATATTTGGGCTAAGAAACAGAGGTAGCCAATTTAAAAGATGGTCCGATGAAATCGAAGACATGGCTGGAAGGACTAAAACATGGACCAGATTAGTTCAAAATAAGGAAGAGTGGGGAAGATTGGGGGTGGCCTTTGCCCAAAGGCACACAGAATCGGTTATCATAAGGAAAACTATAGATATAGTATAAAAATTTATTTCTGATATAAGGCTATAAATAAATATAATATATTTGGACTGCCGCCATCTATATCATACTAGCAGACTTACATCAAATTCCAGGTCAAACTGCTTTTAATATTAGTTGTATTTGTTGTTCAATACAATTTTCGTGAGTCGCGACACTAGATAATTCTAGTATCAAGTAGCGGTACTGATAATTCCGCCATGCTAGATGTCGACTGCGAAAATAATAGTCGTTTTGGTATCAAAATTGATGTATGGATATGGAGCGAGCACTCTATTCATACTATATTTCTCTATGACGTAAGTAAGATAGGTGCCCGGTAAGGGCAGTAATCCTAGCCATTTAATAATTCACATATAACTATCTACACTTACGCATGGATATACACGACTTACGAGGGTGTTCAGGGCGCTGCCCAGGCGGCAGCGGAGCTCGAGGTCGGAGCCCCACAGGCAACGGATGGCGGAACGGCTGCCCCTCGAGTCCCGTGGGACCACCGCCTTCTTCGGTGCTACCTTCTGTAAACATAATTTAAGGAATAGCTGAACGAGTACCTTTAGCACATCTGACCCCTAGAACCAAATAGCTTTAATTAGATAACTGTGCGGAAAACGGAATATGCAGATTTGCGTGACTTCCGAGTTGACAGAAAGACGTGCTGGCTCGACTGATATATTGAGCGCTGAACCTAGATTACACGTGACAAGTACACCGACAAGGTAAGCCTACTACATCTACCGAGAACATCGGAAATAAAAGTTTCATTATCTGTCTCCTTATCGCTCTTGCAAGTCTTGCATATTCGAAGTTTCAACTACCAATGTTGGAGGTAGGCCTCATAAGGTGTTGTAAACTTGTCGACAGTGCTGCATACGCTTATAGCACCTAACTTGCAACTTCAATAAAAATAAAATGTCGTTAGCTCACATAGAAACAACACGCAAGAAAACAAACAAATGTTGGGCGTGAAGTTTCGTTTAATATTAGCTACCAGTTACTTTTCTCCACTCTAAAAACAAGGTGACCATGTCTTAAATCAACTTGTAGAACGATGTGGAGGTCATGACAACAGTTTAGATAGAGATGCAACTGGGCGCGTAGCCAACGTGCCAATCGTTAACGCTCCGTAGCGTATCGTAGTCATCTCTCCCTATCACTCTACCACACTAGTGCGACAGTGACAGTGGCGTTCGCTACGGAGCGTTCACGATTGCACGTTGACTGCGCACCCTGGTCGACCGCGGTAACTTGTCCCAATTTTGATTTAAAAAAATCTTGGCGACTATAGGTACTACACTTACATTACCCGCATACAGTCCACCCGAGTAACTGTCAAGGGAGATCATCCCCGGTACCTGTCACGGCTCATGACGGGTTGCCGGGTGCGGCTAGTTGCGTTTCTATGAGTGACATTTACATGACTAAATGCGTGAGAAATACTAAATATACACGCTACTTTGAGCTTAGTCGTAATGATAGAATATAATAAATAGAATAGTTTTTTATTCGTAAACACACAGACAATAGACATACATAGAAAAAACATAGTGAAAAATAAAGTGTCACGAAATGGCCCCATCTCAGCATGTTGCTGGCGACTTCCAGCGCTGATCTTCCGATGAGACTATCAAGTGAGAAATAATCACGGAAGGTAACAGACAAAAAAAGAAACATAAAGGAAAACTGTGAAAGCCATAAGGAACCTCATGTTTCTATTTAGTCATGTAGTCTGTGTTAAGGTTTAATACTTACGTCCCGGCCACATCTTCTCAGGATGCCGCTGTAGCAGGTCGCGCAGCTGCCGGTTGATGTTATCATCGTTGGCGTATTGGAACCGTTGGGTCGGGAAGGCGCTGCGAGGAGCTTCGGGCGCTGGTGACGGCGGCGGCTCGGAGTCAGGCGTTCGAAGCCGCTGCATCGCTGCTTTAGACAGACAGGTTCAAGCGGGCGTGTCTAATATTAATATTTAGTTTACAAGCTGGCCAAACCTATGTAAAGTAAGCTTTAGGTTTGGCCATCCCGTAAACGGGGTAAAGGACTAACGATTACAGCTAAACAACAATTTAGAAAATTTTGAACTGTATAGATCGAATACGAGTACTGTAATCAAGAACAATTAAAATGTATCACTTGGTGAATGAATACGTAACAAGTTTCACCTGACATTATTTTTTATTTTATTTTAGTAGGTACATGGAAAACCAACAGCGCCTATAGGTATATCCAGAAATTACAATAGAATTATAAAGCCAATTACAGGTTTTGATAACATTGCTCTGTAGCAGCAAAAAGAGCCGCCGCTGCCTACCATATAGCATTAAGACTCCTTGCTATCTTGTATCCGTTGGTCACAAATGTCATAATGGTCACGTATCCATTGCTTTTGCTGCCATCCAGCAGCGGTTGCCTCTAAAAATTCACTAATAGTGCTTTAGCATTAGAGTACTACCTTGTATCCGCTGATCATGAATAATCTGCTGTTGCTGCTGCGTCTGCTGCTGGCGCAACTGCTGCAACTGCTTCCACTGCCTCTCCTGCTCGGCCTCCCGCGCGCTGCGTTGCTGCCCGCACGCGCGCTCCTGCTCCTATAGCAGCACACTTATTACTATACGCGTTAATTACCTTTCGCCATGATGTCAGGCTTCGCTGTCTGAACGATCCGTTCGCTAACCACGACCGCTTTCGGAGTTCCGTCAAAATTGGAAACCCTAATATTTTGTCCTTCGAGCTGAAATTTGGAATGTTTACGTGAATTAGTTCTAGTGTAGTGAGACTGATGCAAATTAATAAATAGCTAGTTATACTCATGCATTCCAAATTTCTACGCGATAAGTTATTTTTGTAAATGCTACGAACGGACAAACTGCGTTGACGGAACTCGCATACTCTGAATGAAATTTGCGTGTTCATTCAGACAGCTAAGTCGCTGTTATTGTACTACGAACTTGCTGGTCAGATGTTACATGAATGCAAAAAACGAGTATTTTAATTAGTTTCTTATTTACAGGGCCTCTGCTACACTTTAAAAACTATTTTGTTAACCGATTGTCCGTAAAAGAGGATTTCTGAGACGTTATTTTCATTAGATTCGTCTCTACGGCACAAATAACAGCCAAAGGCGGCTTTATCGAATCAATCAGATATTACAAACTATTACTAATTATTTTAAGTAGGCACTTAATAAATTTAGAAATTCTGACCAGCAAATTTAGCAGTTTTTGGAATGATTACGGCTTCAAATCAAATACTTTTTGTTCACGACATGCCTTTTACAATAACGAGTGCAAAAGCACGTAACCATCCCAATCGTTCATGTGTACGTTACTCTGATGCGCTTCATGTATGTATGTCTCACACGAAGCTACTACCACCTACTTCCATGCGTGTTCGAACTGTTGACCAAGCCAATCCATGTAACATTATAACACCAAATTCATACTATATACAGATGTCTGTACTTTAAATATAAACAATTACTGAAATGATATTATTTGAATAGGGTGACTGCTACAGCTATTAGCCAGTGTATAGTAATTGGCCACTCTTACCAATAAGGTTTCAATGAGCTTATTTTTTTCTAATTTGTTAGGAGAGGCCAATTACCTTGTAGTGGCCACTAACTAAAGCAGTCACCCCATGATTATTCAGTATTACAACAATGTGTTAATAAAATGTATTTACAAACATAATAGATTTTTAGTATGGCTTCCTTAGCTCAATTTTTTTTAAATTTGGGCCCATTCGAAAAAGCAGTAAACTTTAACAGGTGTACAACCGAACAAAAATAGATCCCAGCAGCGGGACACACAAATATGATAAGAAAAAAAATTTGCTATTTATATAACCATTTAAAGCAACTCCATAACTGTCGATCTTTTAGAGATTTTAAAAAGGACTGGCAGATTTGTTGTGTCTTTTACCGTTCTTATAAAAAGATTAAAAAGTGCAATATTATAACCACAAAAGTATTACCACTAGACAATTTCTTTCCATTTATTTACCTGCAAGACCTACATGTCAGGTTGCATGTTATCTTCCAAATGGGCCATATTTTAAGCTAAGAACTTGCGCTACTTTAACTAAGTCAAAAACTTAAAATCAACTAAAATTCATATTTAATTAAAAATGATCAATGACATGGTTATATTATACTTAAAACTATGTTACAAAATTACCTGCCTTACAAAGCTTTATACAAGAGCGTAACAATGCAAAATAAAGTAACTACACCGACTGTTAGAATTGTTAGCACACCACATCCAGCCACCGCCCAGTGTTAAAGCCAACTTCTACCAAGGCAAAGCGGAAATAATAAAAAACAACATTACGGAAACTGAGGACACGAGTCCGGGAGGCGTTTAGGAGGGGGGGGTCCTCAAAAGAAGCTCAAAGAAAATAAAATGTCCACACAGCTTACAATGCTTAACAGCCAAAAATGTTGTTGGGTGATGAGTAATTTAGATTGACTGAGAGGAGTGCTTAGGACCGCGGGGTGCAGCGCGGATCACCCAACAAGACGAGCTCGCATACACATTACACACTGACGTCTGACTTGTGTTTGTGTATAACGCCACGGTACGAAATAAGTTATGCTATTCAGATGTGTTCACTCGAATCACTCGGGAAATGAAAGTATTTCATTTTATATGACTATGTCCACACTTCGATACCAAAGCATCAATAAATATTTGAACAACATTATCGAATAGCATAATTTATTTCCGAGAGCAAATGTACCTACAATACTTCGTCGTTCAAATACCAGTGAGAATAATTAATGTATTTAATCCTCAATTGGACTTTTCATTGGATTAAAGTTGTGATTATTGTAACTTCAATTAAAATAATTACCGTTTAATGAAAATGAAGATCACAAAGCTATCTTATTTTTTATGTTTATTCATGAAAATAGATATGAATATGTGTAGTTCGTGTATTTTGGAGTTATTTTTCGCATACCTACCATACCTACCATAATTACTTTGACTTGCTTGTGAGAAGTTTAGTACTTTCTCTTTATTCTTTATTCAAAGAAACAAGTATAAGTTTACAGCTACTTATGCCAAGACACTTATACTGTTAAAGGGTGAATCTACTTTTTCTTGTCACTAGTTGCCATGGTTACGGTCTCCTGGGTCACTCTTAAAATACTAGTTATTTCGTATTTAAATTAACCAAACTTGATTTTTTTGGTAGTTATAGGCCTTTCCATAATGGGATATCTACTAAGCACGTTTGTAGAACATGGTACAGCAGCTCTTCTAAGAAACTATGCTACTATTGTCTCCTGGCTGAACGGACAGAATAACAACAAGAAATAGTAGATCGACCCTAATACATTCTATACATAGTCAGTTAGTAAATGTAAAGAGCCATCTGTATAGAACCACACTGACTTAATTCATTTGATGTGTGCGATAAAGGATTGACTCGAAAGTGGCGACAGGACAAGTAGGCTCACTAGTGCAGGCGTACAACCGCCATCTCGTCCGTGGACTTACGGCGTACACGGTTATTTGATAGAAATTGTTTACTTCTATTATACGAGTATAACGGGCAGTTATCAAAATCTACCGCCACTTCTACAAAAATGTGTATACGAAAGAGATTCAAAACAAACGCGTTAAGTGGTTTTGTGTTTTATACGAAGACTTAAAAAAAACTATAGTTTAATGTTTCAGTGAAAGACCGCATTAGATCAAATGATCTTCTACTAACAGAGAGACTAGTGTATTGTTGTGTTGTGTGTGTATGCGAGCGTCACGCGCGTAGTGTACCGTGTGCGGCACGGTGGCGAGGCGCGGCAACGTGCGCATGATCTCGGAGGGCGTGAGCACGCGGATGTGTTGGTCCGCCTCCAGGAGCCCGCCCGCGGTCACCGTCACGTTGGGCGCGCGCACCGGCCCGGGGCGCTCCGCTGGCGGCGTCGGCGTCGTCGGCGCCTCCGGCTCCAAGCTGCCTCCGCTCTGTTGCGCCATCGGACAGCTTAGTTAGGCTTTAAGCCGAGGCACGAGGACGAGACCTCTCTAATATTCTAACACGCTCGCTCTCGACGAAACTAGCCCCGATAAGATAATATACCCCTTAAAATTAGTTGGAAGTCGATGCCTCCGCTTGTAACATAGGTATGTAGTCGAAAAGTGATACACGGAAAATCAGGAACCGTTCTTACGTTTTTGTTTTCATAAGATAAGTATATTTTTAATACATTAAAGTACAGAGGAGTCATAAGGGACGATTTAAAAAGGTTTACAGGGAAAATAAAACTGATAAAAGTAGCTTTCCTGGTGCCTACAATTTGATGGCTAGTCTAGTTATCTGTCTGTAGATCCTATCACTTAAATCTTTAGACTTCGTAATAACACATACATCATTGATTAAACACAATATTGTGATATAAGCTGTGCAATTACCCGATTCCCTTAACCATAATGTAAAATTGTAATAGATGCTGTATTCAAGCAAAAATGCGGCGTGAAAGAGCAGTTTCAGTAGATGACATTCTTAGGGTCACCTGCACGATTCTCTAACACGGGGTTAACCGGTTAAACCTAGAGTTACCATGTTTACCCGTACAATTTGACACTGGGTTAACGCTTTAACCAGTTAACCCCGGGTTAGTGGGATGGTGCAAGTGGCGCTTAATGTGCGTCTAGATATTGTGAAAGCGCCTTTTTGCATACTCGCTAACTGCTCGCGCATACTGCGTAGTACGATGTGCAGTGCTCCCTGCCTTTCTATCGCTCTTGCATATTTGAGCGACAGAGATGCATGTAGACGATAGAACGACCGAAGCTATCGTCGATAGGCACTCTGGTGGTCCTTTAGGGGGTTTTATAATCATCATCTAGTAAGACTATTATATTCACGGCACGATATACTATTTCTAGTATTTGTTTTCATATTAATAAATAAACTTAAGGGGACCGAGCTACAAGTACACATAGCTGCAAAAGTGTATACCCACTTTATGAATGTACTTCATTCATAAAGTGGGTATGCACTATTGCAGCTCTCTGTACAGGCGCGGGGGTGACGCTTGAGCATAAGCGAGAGGATCTACAGCACCCGTATAGCATATCTTAGCCGGTGATGGCGTGTTTTGTGGTCTTTGATTATCATTTACAGATGTGCATAATTATTTTCCTTCGTATTTTCACGGAAACGTACGAACGTGTCTTGCTATTTCAGTCAGTCTCGGTACAAAAAGTACTGAGGTCGACTGAAGCAGCATGACAAATACGAACGTTTCCGAGAAAAGACGAAGGAGAACAATTATGCGTTACGTCTGTACCCGATTGTGGCAAAGTGGAATTGTTTGAAACCTTGTTTGTTATCGTAAAACTCAAACATTTCAGTATGATTTGTGGCTTAATAAATGTACACAGATAGTGACTACCTCGTTACAACCATGTATTAGTAAAACTATGTCTATGGGAATGAGATTTTTTAAGTTCTTGTTTCGTCTTTTTATATGCCTGCTACACTCAGTTATATAAAAAAAACATTACTTAAAGGCGCACATTTATTTAGCCAACATCATAATAACCTTTTCAACTAGATCAGATCACTGAATACTTATATTGTATGAATGAAGTAATCCAAAGAATATACACAATTTCAAAGTTCTCTAAAATATGTAAGGTATTGCTGTACTGAAAAGTGTTACTAAAGTAAGGACGATAAGCACGAAGAAATGAGTGCCATTGCACTCATTACCCGCCATTTCCTATATCTATCGCACGCACGTAATTATATTGCTGTCCCGCCCATAATGCGGGCGGTCAATGCCAATGGGCGAGCGAGACCCTAATATAACTATGCGCATTGCGCGTGCGATAGATGGTAAATAGCATGTCAATGTAGGAAATTCTTCGTGGTTAGCGTCCTTACTTTAACAACTTCCACATTCTTACAGCAGACATGATGAACAGATTTTAAGTGTAAACTAGGATTTTTCCAAGATACACTGCCCGATTCGAACTTTAAGATACGTCAGTTAATAGATCTAGAAACGATATGGATCAGATGTGTCAGTGTCAAAAGTGACGTTTTTGTTTGAAGAAACATCACTTTTGACACTGACATATCTAATCCATATCGTTTCAAGATCTATTAACTGACGTATCTTAAAGTTCGAATCGGGCCGACAGTTTGTGACAACTGCATCCATACAACATAAGTGTCAAAATAAACTTTCTCGCTAATAGTGAACACCCTATTTATAGCGAACTCCGAAGCTAAAACACGTCTTCATTAAGACTAGTGGTAAGTGAGTCGGGTTAGCACACACCACACTGAGCACACAACACGTACGTACCTGCTGTGCTTTCTTCATGCGAATAGCGCTCCTGTTGTCCCTCGCTCGTTGTAAATAAGGCGCTTTTTGCTCTACGGGGAGCGCACGCCATTTCTTTAGTATTTGCTTGCAGCGGTCCGTCCAGTTGGGGAACTCGGTCTTCCATTCGGGGTGGTTGGTGTTCGCGTATAGAACTGCAGATATGGTAGCGGCGGGGCCTAGGCCTGAACATAAGTAATGTTGTTTTATCGCGTATTAGGGCACAAAAGTAAAACGGGAACAGGACATAGTCAATCGTCGTCATCGACGTCAGATACGTATTGTTAAAGATTGTTTCGTTGTTGAAGTTTTTAACTCCCGACGCAAAAAAGGAGTGTTATAACTGTTATAAGTTTGACTGCTATGTGTCTATTTGGGGCATTGTAGCTATAAAATGGGTGAATTAAAATCGGTGCATCCGTTTCATTGCGATGTTTTTTTTTAATTATGATAAACTAGAACCACTATGGAAATAATATAACATAAACATACAAAAATCTTGCCAAATGTCACCTAAGATATCAAAATTATTGATTTCTGGTTTCAATGCGCCTTTGAAAACCGTCGATATGTGGCTATGAATTTAAAAACTTGTTTTAAGGCACTAGAGTATAACAATGGTTGCTTAGCGGTCTTTAACTCTCATCGAACAGATGATTTCGGATTGGCAGTAATAATCGCATGTAGTACTCACTCTCGTCGGCGCGCATCTTCTCGGCGGAGCGCTGGTTGTAGGAGGGCGTGGGCGCCGCGGGCTGCTCGCCGCCCCAAGCGCCGCCGCCGCACTCCGAGAACAAGGGGCTCAGCGCACTGTTGCTGCTGCAAACATAACGACACGTTCAAACTCTGCTAAAGTAGGTAACCTATAGTTTTAAGTATAACAACACTAGAGGCTTGGCCACACAACTGCGATACACTTTAGAGTTCGTGAGGTTACACAAAGTACGCGCTCATTGCACATTGCATGCGCGCCCGCCCTATCCGCCTGGCACTCAACTGACAACTGATTGCTCGACGCACGACAGATGCTAAACGCGGAACAACAGCCAAAACTTACGATTATGTCATGCGATTGCGTGTCATGCTCGAGTATACAAGTTTTACATTCGTTTTGTTTACACGGAGACATTCAATGATCAAAGGCAATGCGATAATCGTTAAAGGTAAGGCAAGGCAGCAGTCGCCGTTCCAGTGGCTGTATATACGATGGGAAAGAATTATTCACTACATCTATACATCAGCCTTTAAATATCTTATGTATTTACCTGCTCCCGCCGAAGTCAGTGTGGTAAGGCGAGGCGTATTCCATCGGGCTTTGCAACTGCTGCCGCTGCTGAGAGTACGGCGTGCCGGACATTGAGTTCACGTATGATACTGATGATTCTTGAGATTCCTGGACATATGGAGTCGAATTAATACTATGTATAAATAATTACCAGTTCATACAATTTTCTATGCCTATACCTATATGCCTAGACAGGTTGATTAAACAGCTTCATTCAGAGAAAAGTCGAAAAATCATAAATTTCACGAATTTGAAACGGATGTAATGTGGATTTGGATAGTCTTTATATCTTACATGTCTCGCTGTAATATACGCTTTGCTAACATACGTCATAGTTAAAACTATCATACCTGTGAATCGTCGGTCAGGACGCCCTTGAAGATCTCATCGACATCGTTGCTGTCCATATCGGGGAGAGTGTCTCGCACCATGGCGTCCAGATTGACGCCCAATAGCGACAGGTCATCTTTCGGCGATATCGTCGACGCTTGGGACGATCCGCCCGTCTCTGTGGGAATTTTTACTCTGCTGTAAATAGTGACTGACAAGTCAGCGTCTAAGCGAAAGTGTCGTGAAAAAAGTAATAATTATACTGAAATTCGATACTTCTAGAGGTATAACACTACCTGCTGCATAATGTACAGGCTCAGCCTAGTTTGGTTTCTGACGGATAGCCATGTTTATGTTAAACTGTCCTTTTTGTTAAATAAATTATTTTGTATGTTAGTGCAGCATTTCGTTCGTACAGATTACGTTAAGTCACGTTCTCCTGGGTCACACTTAAAACCATGGTTGAATGTCATTAACATTCACGAGACATGTTCCTGGCCGACCGGATAACAACAAAAAAGTGCCCTTTGCAGATTTAATTGAGAATCATAAAAATCGTTTCTAATTTGCATTGTCACAACCCTATAATCACTATTTGACATGTGTCATTCTACCCTTCCCGTTGAAAAACATTATAGTTAAGCCAGAAGGCATCTAAAAGAATCCCATTACTTACCGCTGCTGATAGTTTCAGTCTTAGTACTGTGCACAGTGGGTATCTCGGAAGGCACTGTCGGCTCGCTCTCGGCGGGCTGCGGGCCGAGAATCGCGTTTTTCAGTGCTGTTGAGTCTTCTGTATGCTTCATGCTGTCTTCCGTGACTTCAGTCTTGATTTTGGAGTTATCTGGGTCGTCTTTCTCCGCTTTGGGCTTTAGGGTGTTCAGGAGTTCTACTTCCTCCTGTAAATGTGATCAAGTGTTAATGGATTTCCATTTTGGATTAATTCTATTCAGTCCTAAATCAAAGACACGCTCCTATTCATATTATATTGGACCGCATTGAAAATCTACGCAGTAAATACCATATCTACATAGCGGGTTGTACTATTTTTGGTGTGATTAAACACGCATTAGATTAAGCACGTCATTTCAATTTAGGGGGGGGGGGGGTCTGGACATCGGATGATGGTAGCATGACGTAGGAGGAAACGGGGTCATTCGAAGCATGATTTTTGGATGATTTTAGGGGGGGGGGGGGGGTGTCAAAAATCGTCAAAAAAACGATGACGTAATTTATGGACAGCCCCTTAGCACGAAAATCCTTCTTATTTAATAACGGTGTAACTTAAGTGTTGTGTATCTAATTTACAGAATTTAAGAATTATTTATTATTAATACCACAAGAACGGTTACAGTATACCACGATTAATATCTGGGAAACCAAGCTTTGCCAGGCCTGGCTCACTCCGCGATTTCATCGCTTTGCTACAGGTAGCTACAAGTACATGCGTTCGTGTAGTTTCGGTTTCGGCCAAAAATCGGCCGAACCTTTCGGCCGGGCCGAAACTTACGAAATGGTACTTCGGACAAAGACCAAAAGTTGGGGAATAAGTATATAGGACAACAATATTAATACCTGCATATACTGATTCATGTACAGTAGGTACATCTAGGTACAGAAATTAATTGGTTTATTATAAAACACAATTCCACTAATGAGGGCGCCATTGGACGGTCGACGCAGTTTTAAGAGGCTGTCAACACCTATAACGCGCACACTGTCTAATTGTATCGGAGTGAATGAGATAGCACTGTCGCACGTAGCAGTTGTCCGAGTATCAGCTCGGCCCGAGTCGAACGAATTCTTTTTCGCTCTTATTCACTCACTTATTCAGTCATTTTCCTATCTACCTGTAATGGCAAATTTTAAGCGAGGCTAAAGGCTTCGCTCAACTAGTTCCGCAAAGTTAATTTTCTCAATATTTTGCGAGGTTGAACAGCTGATTATTGATTAAAACGAAGAAAAACCCTTAAAAGTGTCCCCAGTACAGTTTTTCATACGAATGCTCGACCTTAGCCTCACTTTTTACCTCAAATTACCATTGGTTTGTGTTCCACATGTCCTCTACTTCAGCTTAGCCTTTGGCCTCGCTGCGCCATGCTCGGCCGGTAGTCTCGCTTTTTAATACAATGGACAATGGTTGAAGTCTGTGCTCAACTTACTTATCCTGAAGCCTGAAGCACGGCTTTGACTTCGCATGAAAGTTCGCCTCACTGGGGCACTTCGGACTTTTAGGCCCAGGTGAAGATCGGTACCCGGCCTTGCGATATTGTTAACAAAAAATTTCGCGCTCGCTGCGCTCGCGTTTTTGGTTGGCTTTTTGATTGACCCTGTATCTACATGTTAGCTTGACTGGTGAATGAATAGAGTTAGACCAGGAAAATTCTTCAATGATTTTGATAGCATACGCAGTGCAACTAGTGCAAATGTTATTTATACGTCATAATTTCATAGAAGTTTTGCGTTTAAAATAACACTTGCACTGCGTGTGTTATCAAAATCGTTGCAGAATTATCTTGGTTTAACTCTAGTAATTTTCTTAAAAAACTGCTTAAGTAACATCAATTTCAAGGACATTGGGTGTTAACAGCGCCATAATGTGTGTAAAAGCGGTTTTATGACATTTTTTCAACGATTTTCACAAGTCTACAAAAGTTTCGGTTTCGGTTTCGGTTTCGGCCGAAACTAGAGCCAAAGCCGAACATTCGGTTTCGGTTTCGGTTTCGGCAAAAAAACATGTTTCGGTCGGACACTAATAAAAACTCAAAAAATGCGCGTTTTACCAGAGATAAGACCTTATACTATTAGAGCTCTTGTATTACATCATTACTCCGTCTGTGATAGCCCTTGTACGCATGCGTGGCTCGCTTTCACTTTTAATTTGATCGGTACAAGCGCATGCACCGCCTATATAGTTAGGTCTAATTCGTCAGAACTCGCGCGGTGCGCGTCTCCTATAGCTTCGGTATTAGGTGTAGAGAATAGGTATGTACTCACGGAGTTGAGGGTGATGATGTAGGAGCTGTCGTTCTCGTTGAAGGTGGTGAGCGCTGCGAGCACCTCCTCGTCGTCACTGTCGCTGTTGTCGGGCTCCAGCCGGAAGTCGCGCAGCTCGCGGTAGCCCTCGGGCGTCCCGGGGCGCGCCAGGCCGCCGGGGCTGGACGACGGGTTGCCTGCGAACAATATTTAGGAATAACTTGTGTCCCTACTACATTCAACAGTGCTAAAAGAGGTTACCCCACACAGTTTTTGCCACGTGAATTTTTTCCCCTCGCTTTCAGCAGGCGTGAATGGACGGTGGATCATATGAGTAACTTGTGTTTTATAGGTGTCCGTTATTTTTAAATCAATTAGACGCGTGCTTAATCATTAGGACAAAGTATTATCATATTCATCCATCCATCCCTCCATCTTGCATACCTATGTACCTAATTATAACACTGACATTGTATGCTTCATACAAATAAAATTAATATGAACAAATTAATATGAACTCCAGACAATTAATATGAATATTCTGGGCCTACTATTGCCAAAGATAATTCAAGGGATGTTCACAAAAACAACATAACTGACTACACTGGTTGACACCTGAAACGATTAACAATGTTCTTAAAAAAGTGTCAACCGCTCTAAGCAGTTATGTTTTTGTAAACACCCTTCAATTCTAGGCAATAGGCAAATTCACTGCCCAGTGCAGTATAGAGTTAGAATTATTCTTGGGAGCTTGTTAAACAAAAATTGATAGAAGTAGAAATAACTTACCAGTAGAACTGACAGCCGGCTTGGCAGGTTCCAACAGTTCTTTTCCGAAAAACGCTTCTTGCATGTACGACGGGAACTGTTCCATCAGTTTGGAGCGCGGTTTGCGACGCGGCTTGCGCTTGTTCCCCGGCGATTCTGTCATAAAACACATATATGGTTATGTTATCCTAGTATGTACTAATAATACAAGTCCTCGTATTACTGCTATAAAATCTGCATGAACAGGGGTCTCCAAAGTTTTTGGCCTGAGGGCCAAGACGGCTAGGCCTTAGGCTCTGCTGCTTTCTTTTCGTGGGTCGAGGCCGAAGAAGTTCCGCGGGCCAAAAGTAAGAGCTCGTGGGCAGGATATGACCCGTAGTTGGGTAGTAGTTAGGAGATGTGCCAAAAGGTCGATTGATTAAAAAAGATATCACAAACAAATTATTGCAAGACTGTTCTGATTTTTCTGAACGGATTCCTACTTGATTGTCCTAGATAATATAATAGATGTTTGCCACAGTAAACAAACATGTTACTTTTCTATGTTTAAGCTGACTCAATAAAGAACCCATAATTTAAGAAGCCAGCTACAAGTACAAGTAAAAAAATACTTTACGAAATATTATAGCCGGATGGGATCAATTTTGTCACTTATTTTCTTTAAAAACTATAAGAATCATTAAAATCTATAAATACATTGAGTAACCGTTACCTCCAGACGCCTGCGTCCCATCACCATCCTTCTCATCGTCTGCCTGCGCCTTAGTGTTCTGTCTCTGTCGCACCACGAACCCTCCAATACCCAGCTTGTTCAGGTTCCTCTGTCTCTTTCTACGCAGCACAGTGAGCCCGGATTCAGTGGTATAAACCGTGAAGCCTTCGGGCGGAGGGCCTTCGTTTACTACGTTCCAGAGTATGCCCTCTTTGAGGTTCGCGTTTGATATACCTGTGAAGAATGTGCTAGTGAAATTGTGTGGCAAATAATATTGGTATACGAGAAATAAATTCATATTAATTAATGATATGATTTAACTTCAAATAAGTTTGAAATTATTTTAGCATTCATATAAAAAAGGCAGATAAAGTGTACACATAAGGTATTTAGATTGTGCCATGCATGCCAGTAAATTCTGCAAAATACACTATGAAGCTATATCAATATCATGGTTCCAATAATGTAAACATGGTGCATGGGTAAGGTTGGAGCAAACTCTACTTTTGATGCCCCCTCCACACTCGTGCGCGAATCGCGGCGCGAAGCCGCGAACGCGAGTGTGGAGCGGGTTTGACAATTGAAACTATACTGAATGAAAACAGGTAAATTTTGTATCAGAAATAAGTAAACTTTACTCTTAGCAAATTAAGGTTAGATTAAAGCATCAAAAGTCTACAAGAGCATTAATCAAGTCATGTTGCAAAGTAAACCTTATCAAATGCAACGTAAGGTTGAATATTTAATTGAAGCAAACATACCAGGTTCCTCCTTAACTTCGGCCGTGCTGTCTGGCTTGGAGTCGTCTGGCATCTCGACGTCTGCGTTCTGAACCACTGTTTCAATAGATGCCATTATTTCTACACCAATCCACAATGCCAGCGTGGACACACAAAAATGCAAGTTAGATGTTTTATATAGTGAGATTATATTATCTAAACCTTCGTTTTTATATCCCAGTATTTGATAGTTTAGTACAAAAACAGGATTTGCCAATCGAACTGTAATTTTAATAATTGGGATAAAAATAAACCAGGTTTAGATAGAACTTTGGTCACAATGTAAGGGAAGAAGTATCATTTCTATACAACGTGACGCTGTGCGCAGTTTGACGTGACATTTGTAAACTTTATGGACATGATTTAAAATGTAGAGAGAGGTGGACGTCTTCGTTAAGAGCATTTAATAACCGGAGTCACCTTTAAGAGTTTACCCCGCTGCGCGCTGCCGAAAACCTTGCACAATTGTGCAAACTTTTTTATGGACTGACGTTTATCTGACATGGCTATTTGTACGTTACGTACATATAGCCATACATTTGACGTGCCCCTCCCCCGCAAAAATTGGCAGACTGTTTGGTACAGAAAATGACACACAAGGCGTTCTCCACTAAATGCTCTAACGCTGACGTCGATGGAGAAGCGCTACCGCCGCAGATATAAAAGGCAGTATTAAAACTTGGTAAAGTTTTAAAGTCACAAACTGACCTTGGTCCTTCTCGGTGGTCTCATTCTTGAAACGCCTCTTCCGGCGGGTGTGCGTGATGCCCATCTCGGCCTCGAGCTGCTTCATGTGGTGCGCGCCGCGCTGGCTGAGGCACACGTCGTCCACGTAGTACTCGCCGCCGAGCCCCAGCGCGGCCGCGGTGGGCGGCGGCGCGCGCGGCGCGGGCGCGGGCGGCGCCGCCCGGGCCGCGGCCAGGTGCGGCGGCGCCGTGTCGCGCCCGCGGCACACCACGCAGTTGTAGCTGGGGGTGCGGAGTGCGGACAACAACACGATTAATGGCAGGCTCGGATGGTGACCGGCCAGCAGAGATAACGCGGGAGCGGCCGCGGCGCTATCGCTCCAGAAGGGGATAATCGAATGATGTTGCATTTAAGGCCAGCAGGTTACACCGACCCCGATTGACAGAATGAACGAGGTCACTCGACAATGACTTGACTAACTTTGAAACTTTCCATATAATAACGGAGATAGCGTAACGACATGGTAAGGACATTGACGCTTCAATAACTAGCAGAAAAGAGCACAACATGAGAAAACGTGGTGATCAAAGAGAGCCTTTGTTCAACAGTAGGACAAAATAATGCGCTAAATAAAAACAATAAGAGGTCGTCTATTAAATACATCACACAAAATTTCGATTTTTTAGACAAGACAATGACTTCGCAACCACAAACAACATTTCGTGTGCAGTTCGGGCCCCTCATATTTACAATAGGTACGGATACGATAATTGCCATATATCGTTTATGTGTATCATGCGTACTCTCATACTTCTACTTGATAGAAAGTGATGACCACTATGACTTGAGGTGGTTGTAGTTGCAATGATAAGCCACTTAAAGAATGTGTAATTATTATCTTAAGTTACTATAGGAAGAATTTCACTTACCCAGCTCTGCAACAAGTTTCGGCATCCCCCTCACTCCTTATCGAGTCACAGCAAGCGTGCAACCATCGCATACACTTTTCGCACTGAATAATTAGTTCTCCGTCCGAATACGGCTCCGAACATACGCAGCACATGACTAGCGACGCGCACGGCCCGCATTCTGTACACAAAATAGTAAATTCAATAAATGTTGTAGCCTTCGATTTTGAGCACTCATGGGGCATATTCATACTAGTTAATAAGAGATGATCTGTGCTGTGACATGTGATCAATTTAGGCAAATTTTGACCAGTGAGCTGCGAAATTCCATGGAGAAATGATGAATGAATTCATTGATAAATTCGCCTTGCTGATGGTACATAGTTAACGCTCAATTGTAAGTTGTTTTACAAAGCAGCTCGATCGGTCGACGCATCGATAATAACTTAGTTCAAATGTGTGAATAGATTTATTAACACCATTTTTAGGACCCATTTAGAGTTTTAGACAATTAAGTAGTAGTATTTACCTGTGTAGTTCTCGCACCAAGCCGTGGTCTCTCTGGTCCCACAAGTGAGACACCTCCTGCACCGCTCGCACCGCCACGCTCCCCGCGGAACCTCGGCCAACTGCGGCCTGGCGCAGTATGTATGCCACGCAGTGTCGCAGTCGTCGCACAGCACGAGTAAGCCATCGTCGCCGCGGTTGCCGCAGCCCTCGCACACGGTGCAGTCGATGCAGCGCCAGCCCATTGTTACTATTACTTGAGATACCTGCGAAATGGTAGTGTTAGCAACATCATAGAGAAAAAAATACATAGTGTTCACTCCATACATCAGTTTTAGTACCAAAACTACTGCTAAGTACTGCTCTATGGAGCAGATGCATCAAAACTGATGTATGGAGTGAGCACTCTGTTCTTACTATAGTTCTCTATGGCAACGTTTGGAAAAAGCAAGTAGCCAAGTTTTAGCCACGTGATCACGCTTACGCAAAAATTCGGGGCTAATACTACGGCGCTTTGATAACAAAACGACGACAGGAAAAGGCTGCGCCTGACAAGTTAGATCCTCTTTAACTTGCACTATGAGATTGCCTAAAGGGCCTAACATGAACGAATTTTGCTGTTACGGGCACCATTATACTCACAGGAAATGTTTTAAAAAAACACACACGTTCCCTACAATTTACTTTTGCTTTTTTATCGCTGGTGGCGCCAATTAGCAGAAAAGTGATTCTCCTCATTGGTTACGTTCTTGTTTCGTTTTGATATAAAATAATTTTTAATATAACAGTTTTGTAAGAAGTCAAGTTGAAGTCAAATATTATATAAAACCTACCTTAATATTAACACAGTAAGGATGAGAAGTCTGCCCGCACTGCGAGCAAGCAATAAGGCACCCTTCGGAGTCTGTGCCCACGGCACCGCACATAACACATAAGTCCTGTGTCAGCACGAACTTGTCTTTACTTGAACAAAGCACTAGCTTGTTCTCTACACCTGGAACAAATGCATCTTATGTAAAGACTATAAAATCTATAAATATTTGAAAACGAATCCTAAGCAAAAATGTGACCTAAAAATGTTTATAGCTTATGATCACTCGAAAACGAATAATCACGCAAGAATTCCAAATTAGCCACCGTTGTACGGCGGCCTGCAAAATTGCATGGACACATTAACACACACAATTTCGTCATAAAGTGGCCATCTACTTTTGCAGTATATGGGCCGCACATCCTACTACGAAATGCACTCGAACAGTGATAATCCTGTATCGAAAAACGCCAATCGAAAAGAAAAATATTAAGTACGAGTAGGTGTCAGGGATGCGAACGAAAAGTCACACGATTTCCTTACATTATTTGAGTTTCGACGGGCGTTCTTGTGTAAACGATTGTCATAATGGCCACTGAGCGATCGTTTAGCTTTTCGTACTCCGTTCGAATCTTACTTGCAACCAGCCTAAAGCTATTAAATTACAATCTTACCCGGATCATCTTCCGTCGTCTTATTGTCCGGGGCCTGCGGCCTCTGCAGCCCCAACCCAGGCACTCCAAACACCCCCCGCATCTTGGGTTTCGTGCCCCTCTTGCGGCCAAAGTCTAGCACCGATCTCGCGCGCTTCTGGAAGCCCAGTTTGGCGGGGTGCATCCCGCCTTTGAATTTGTAGCCGCCCATCTTCTTTTTAGCGACTTTGGAGGAGACAGTGTACGGTTTGCCCTTGCCGAGGCCGACGTCCGGCTGAAAGGAATTACAGGTTAGTGCATGGACCTATTATAAAATACGAGGCGATTTTGTTACATCTAGCCATCTATACTAACTATAAGTTTAATATGTAGGTCATATTGATTACATAATTATAACGTCGACACGCCGAAATCAACCAACTTATTCGCGTTTCATTGTTGTTCGAAGTATAATAACCTATATATTCACCTCTTACGAGTATACAGACATTACTTTCAAGACATTAATTACAAAAATGACTACTAAGAAAAATAAAGAACTATGTTTAACAGAGAAACATCAAGCCAGCTAAAATACCAGCTTATTGTTTAACCTTTTGACCGCCGTAGACTGATATATAAGACAAACAAAATCGGGCTCATTTCGCCGCGGTCTGATAAATAAGACAAAACTTCGTGTAATTTCTAGTGTCCGACCGAAACATGTTTTTTTGCCGAAACCGAAACCGAAACCGAATGTTCGGCTTTGGCTCTAGTTTCGGCCGAAACCGAAACCGAAACCGAAACTTTTGTAGACTTGTGAAAATCGTTGAAAAAATGTCATAAAACCGCTTTTACACACATTATGGCGCTGTTAACACCCAATGTCCTTGAAATTGATGTTACTTAAGCAGTTTTTTAAGAAAATTACTAGAGTTAAACCAAGATAATTCTGCAACGATTTTGATAACACACGCAGTGCAAGTGTTATTTTAAACGCAAAACTTCTATGAAATTATGACGTATAAATAACATTTGCACTAGTTGCACTGCGTATGCTATCAAAATCATTGAAGAATTTTCCTGGTCTAACTCTATTCATTCACCAGTCAAGCTAACATGTAGATACAGGGTCAATCAAAAAGCCAACCAAAAACGCGAGCGCAGCGAGCGCGAAATTTTTTGTTAACAATATCGCAAGGCCGGGTACCGATCTTCACCTGGGCCTAAAAGTCCGAAGTGCCCCAGTGAGGCGAACTTTCATGCGAAGTCAAAGCCGTGCTTCAGGCTTCAGGATAAGTAAGTTGAGCACAGACTTCAACCATTGTCCATTGTATTAAAAAGCGAGACTACCGGCCGAGCATGGCGCAGCGAGGCCAAAGGCTAAGCTGAAGTAGAGGACATGTGGAACACAAACCAATGGTAATTTGAGGTAAAAAGTGAGGCTAAGGTCGAGCATTCGTATGAAAAACTGTACTGGGGACACTTTTAAGGGTTTTTCTTCGTTTTAATCAATAATCAGCTGTTCAACCTCGCAAAATATTGAGAAAATTAACTTTGCGGAACTAGTTGAGCGAAGCCTTTAGCCTCGCTTAAAATTTGCCATTACAGGTAGATAGGAAAATGACTGAATAAGTGAGTGAATAAGAGCGAAAAAGAATTCGTTCGACTCGGGCCGAGCTGATACTCGGACAACTGCTACGTGCGACAGTGCTATCTCATTCACTCCGATACAATTAGACAGTGTGCGCGTTATAGGTGTTGACAGCCTCTTAAAACTGCGTCGACCGTCCAATGGCGCCCTCATTAGTGGAATTGTGTTTTATAATAAACCAATTAATTTCTGTACCTAGATGTACCTACTGTACATGAATCAGTATATGCAGGTATTAATATTGTTGTCCTATATACTTATTCCCCAACTTTTGGTCTTTGTCCGAAGTACCATTTCGTAAGTTTCGGCCCGGCCGAAAGGTTCGGCCGATTTTTGGCCGAAACCGAAACTACAGCCGAAACATGATTTTTTGGCCGAAACTGGCCGAAACCGAAACCGAAACCGAACCTTCGGTCGGACACTAGTAATTTCGTACCGCCGGCGATACGAGCACGCTCGATGAAAAATTATATGGCGTTCAAAAGGTTAATGAACCTTTGTTTCGTATCTATAGACAGGATAATAAATTATCTCCAAATTTTACTATACCTTAGGTTCAATAGCGAGAGGATCCTGTTCCTGCTGCGAATTCTCGTCACCGAACGAAGAGTCCTGGGACGTAGAGGCCGTGTTGTCATCCTCGAACGCTGAAACAACCATCACAACAACCTACATTACAAATTTAATCTGTTTAACCCTTTGAACGCGACGCCTATTGTGTACCTTGTAGGATTGCTTGAAGGTCGACATTGGACTGTAGCAGTGGGGAAACACTCCTGACTTCGCGTAAACTCGGCTCCGTTCGGCTCAGCATTGCTCCGAGCAATTATTATGGTTGGCACCACTTGACGTCCTTTTGCGTGCACGACCACAGATAAGATAATCACTTGAATTTTGACAACCCTAAATAGCCGAAAGGGATAGTGCCATACATTAAAAAAGGGATAGCATGATTCAACCCTGAATCGCTGTCAAACTTCGGCTTTGTAGGAAGTGTCTTTTCTGTACGGTAGTACTATTATGTATTCTGTGGTTGTAGCCACGTGCGTCAGTTGACCGTTTTGGCCAAAGAGTAAAGTAAGTAATAATTATAATAGTTTTTGGCTTTACATTGTTGTGTAAACAAGTCCATTTTTAGGGTTCCGTACCCAAAGGCACAGAATAAATAATGTACTAGGTACAGAAGACTCACTCTCTAACAAAACGCGTCTGTTACGATCAGGACAGATATGGCCGCTAGTTGGCGACAGCGCGACGCGCGGCTTATGGCTAACCACCAAAATTGGTGTGGAACGGATGTACTTTTAGCTACCTGTAGCAAAGCGACGAAATGGCGGAGTGAGCCACGCCTGCCAAAGGGTAAAAACAGGACCCTATTACTAATACTCCACTGTCCGTCTGGCTGTCACCAGGCTGTATCTCATGAACAGCTAGACAGTTGAAATTTTCACAGATAATGTATTTCTGTTGCCGCTATAACAACAAATACTAAAAAGTACGGAACCCTCGGTGGGCGAGTCCGACTCGCACTTGTCCGGTTTTTATTTGAGGTGTACAATAAAGAGTTATTGTATTGTAAGGTAATGCCAATAATTTTAAGATGTTATTTGTTGATTGTTCGTTTTATGAGCTATCTTTACGTCAGTTGTATATCAATGTCAAGCTCGCATAAAGGAAACCAACCTAACCTAAATGTACGAGTATTTTATTCTTGAACGTTTCCCGACGGATAATTCCTGAACGGGCATTATTCTGAGAACGCAAGTAGACATCGGTAGTTTCTGTCTCACTCCAAATTATATTTTTTTATTTATAATTATTGCAACGGCGGCAAAATGTGCCGCTGTCGCGTCGTCGAAATTATAAACATACCTAATGGAACCAAAATACGGGGAGGCCAAAAAATAAGTGCATTCACGTTGCCAGGGAGATTTGGATTATACTGAGCAACTTTTACTATGGGACCAACCCCGAAATCGCAACAAAAAATTTTACCTCATTAGTGTGCAGTGAATTGAGAATTAATCTTGAAATGCGTTTAACCACCATTTTGGAGTCAACGGCCGGTAGTCCACGTGCTACTTGTAAAGTCCAGCTATCGCTTTACAAGAGCTAATCAAATCACCGTACACTGTCTTGTACTAACCGTACAATTTTTGTCGTCGTATTTAGTTCCCAATACCTTGATACTGGCGAAATAGTCCCACTGGACTGAAGCCATAATTTTAAAAGAATGAATGAATACTTACAGCCGAGTTTCGAGCCAGTAATCTGCATTTGTGTCTTGCAGATGGGACAGTTGTACTCGTACTGCGGGTTCTGCTCTTTCTTCAGCTTGTACAGCTGCGGCTCGGCCTCCGGGTCACACATGCCGTGGACGTATCTAGAATAAGCATACGCGTTTTTAGTTAGTGCTGCTAACAATGCTTCAAGCGGCATTGTACTTTATATATAAATTGGTATAGTTGGTCATTAACGTTTGATTGGGATAAAATAAACAATAACCTATCAGAACGTTACTTTAGGTAAAACTTCGTAACACTTGCCGAATTCGAGTATCTAAAACCAGCCTAAGAGTTAGGAGTGCCAGTCTATTGAAGTCTTCGAGCAACACCGGCTTCCGACACATCTGAAGGGAGGGGCCCAAGCGATATCTCACCGTACAAATCTTTCTGCCATTTTTCGCGGGGGGAAAGGTGCACACAGTCGCACATCTCACACACTTACATACAAAATCCAATCTGTAATGACGACACAAATACATAGAAAATGACACACGTCAAAGACAAATCTTGCAAACCTCGATCTCTTTTTGTGTACGGACGAGTGACAAGTGTCACAACACGCACACTAACACATTTTCGTTGAAGTATGTTATTGTATTCTGAGAGATGAGAAGTCGGATTTGTCGCTCGACCGATCCGCAATTTGTACTGGGCGAGCAAAATCGATAAATCCAACAATTACATGAGCCTAAAATATAATAATTGTGTTTGAATGTAATTAAACGTATGATATGTAAAAAAAATATTACATGTGAAATGTAACACTTTCTTTTTGTAAATTTGATGTCCCCGACCTCTTTTTATAACAAAAAACCGAGCAAACAGGCATTTTTGTGCAGCAGTGTTCACGCGCGCGTCTGGACTCGGTCTAGTGAAAAATCCAAGTGCAACTAGTTTTATTACCCGCGCTAGATTAGATTGACGCGCTAATCTTGTACCTCGGCAGAGGGGAAACAGTGCGAATGCCGCCTCCCTTCCGTGTTGCTCGAAGATTGAAGTATTTAAGGTAGATTTTAAGGAGATCGGCCGAAGAGCGACATTTTATTCACGCTTGCTTCCGCATAAACCACGAGATGCTGTGTATTATAGTTCGTTTTTTTTAGCATTAGAAAGAACTCCACAGAAGCAAGCGTGCAGTTTTTATCAGGCTCTTTAATTGTTAATAATTATTGAATTATCTAATGTAGCATGGTCAATACATATCATTTACTTCAAATTATTACCGCTAAAAGTGCCGGATTTGGAACCACAAGCTTGCTTCTGCGAAGTTCTTTCTAATGCTAAAAAAAACGGACTATATAGTAAGTAGTTGTAAGGCAACGAACCACATAGCAGCGGCCAAAATTGGTCAAATACCAATATTTAGCGCTGTTCCTGAAGAACTGTGCGCCTTCAGTGTTTGTCAGTTTTGGAGCTTATTCTACCTTCAGCTATAGAAGAACGTACCTCTTGCACGTAATACACCGGATCATGTCTCGGTAGGCGGCGGCGCGGTAGGCGCGGCGGCACAGCGGGCAGCAGCTGCCCTTGTTGCGCTGCTGGTAGCACGAGTCGCACACCGTGTAGTGCGCGTGCCAGCGCGACGACGGGCCCGCGCCGGGCGAGCGCGCGCCGCAGTCCGAGCAGATGCGGCAGCACTGGAACACGATACGGGGTTATAGGGAGGATATGACATTTTTATTTGTATAAAGTCAACAGACCTAATTATATTAAGTACGTGCGGCATCAGCCGATCCTAAAATTCCTTGGACATTTTAAGTCAGCGCATAGGCGCACCGAAGCGACGTGAGAATTCGCAACAATATGATAACCGTGTAATGTAATTGTGTCGCTTAACTTCAAACTCGGGTCAAATCTATTCGACCCTCTCAGAATATCTACCCTATTACCTTTTCTTAATACCAAAGTCGTTCTGACAGATGGATTTACCCGAGTTTTAAGTTAAGCGACTCAATTATCCCTATGACCTAGGCAGGAATGATATACCTAGTATAAAACATGGTGCGTAGTTTGATATAGTGAACAATAGGACACTCACCATACACTTCCAGCCGTATTTAGGCACGGTCGCCATGCGAGGGCGCAGGCACATGGCGTGGTACATCTTGTCGCAGTGCTCGCACGTTACCGCGCGGGAGTCTGAGGCGGGGACGCCGGTCGCGCTTTCTCCGCGGCAGACTTGGCACACTCGGCATGAGCGGCAAGACCAACCCGCGCGTACTCCTGCAAGACAATTAGTTATACGTTTTTTTGCTCCTGTTTTGTGTCTTTATGTTACTTGTACAGTTTTTTTACCCGACTACGGCAACGCAAAAGGAGGGTTATGATTTTGACCAGTATATTTTATATCCTATGTAATATCTTATGTAGGGTCAAATCTTGGAAGTTACATTTAAAATATATTCTGATGTTTGATTGGACTCAAATTAGGTGTACTTATGGAAGACCGGTGAGAATGCAAAGACGACAATAAGCTGCTGTGATGGAGGCCAAAAGTAGTCATAGAAAATTAGTTGATAAAACAATGCAACCTCATAAATTTGGTTTGTTGGAGTTGCCTCAATAGATGAATAATAATAAAATTATAGTCGACAATAGAAGCTGGTATCAAAAACTGATTACATTGAGAAATACGAAGTAATAATAGTCGAAATACCTGGTAACTGTGCGAGGCCCACGCAGGTCCCGTGATAATGCGCGCCGCAAGTGACGCATGTCATGAGGTTGAATATATCGCCGATGGCTCGGCACGTCCGGCAGTCGATGTCAGCTGTACCTGGTAAAGAACACCACTGTTAAACACAGTTTACATTGCAAGTCTAGCTAATCTAACCTGCACGGATAGCATGGTCGTATTTTTATCGCGTCGTATTAT
The DNA here is from genome assembly GCF_910591565.1 of Cydia splendana. Classification (NCBI taxonomy): domain Eukaryota; kingdom Metazoa; phylum Arthropoda; class Insecta; order Lepidoptera; family Tortricidae; genus Cydia; species Cydia splendana. Next base: position 5,891,109 of record NC_085966.1, on the reverse strand, counting down.
GGGTTACTTTCGCACTTATACATTGTTCGAAAGTGGCAGGCATAGTGACAGGCGATAAATAAGCGATATTAGCTCTACTGGGCTAGGTTGTGTTAGCCGCTCCAGCATGATTGTGTACCATGAAAAACGTTGTCTCCCTACCTGACACTGTTTGCATAGTTTGTACGTAATGCATAATTATTTTCCATCGTATTATCACGGAAACTTACGAACGTTTCTTGCTATTTCGATCAGTCTCGGTACAATAAGTACTGACATTGACTGAACTAGCATGACAAATACGAATGTTTCCGAGAAAATACGATGGAAAACAATTATGCTCTACATCTGTAATGTAATGTCCATTGATTGACAAGTCTAAAAGAAATACAAGCAAGTTGTGCCTTTATATTTCTAATATACTATTTCCTAGGTCAACAAATAGTCATAGCCATCCAGCGGGGTAATGTAGCCAGCCTCATGGGCACCCTTCCGCAGGGCACAGACTTGGGGGACCTTTCATAGGTGGGTATTATTTCTATAGTTCTTTAATTTGTTAAGTAGGTTTATTTTTAATGTTAGTTTAGTTTTGTAGGTAGTTTTAATTCTAGGTTACATTTGTATTATACACTGTATCTTTTAGCTCTAATATACTTAATATGATTCTGAAGTAGTAGGAAACGTTAATGAGTGTAAACACTTACAAATAAGTGCCACTTGATACAAGTGGTCTTTGCAAAACGAAGACTTGGTCTGGAAGTCCATGAAACCTCCGGAAGCGAGAACACAGGGCAGGTGAAAGTATTTACTGCAACTCATCTGGAAAAAAATGTATACTGTTAGATATTGCTTAAATAAATAAGTTGTGTATAGGCGCCCTAAAAGTTAACCTCGCAAGCTACGGAAATACTAGTAGTTCGTCGAACGAACTCGGACAACATAGAAAAAATAATATAACCATTTTAAAGACACTACATACTTAGTTCCCAAGTCAAAATCTCTCAAGTTTGGACACAAAATATATATATGTTTATCTGAACTATGTTCTCATCAAATTTTATTTTAAAATTGAATTAAAATACTCAATATAACGTCTAATAAACATTGAACATATAAACGCACCCTTAGTAAACTTAAAGACCTCCCTTAGAGAGACCCCTAACTATAGCGTATGTATTTTGAGAATCGGCGGCGAGCAACAGCCATAGAGTTGACAAGACGCCAACGCTCGGGAGACGCTAGTTTGGGTCTCTTTTAGATCGGTCGACAATTTGTTTTCTTTCCACTACAATACAACCTAAAAACATTACCCTCCTTCTGACGCAGTCGGGTAAAAACTTACCGTTACTTGAGGCCATGTTTGAACGGATCTTTTTGATAGTAACATTGTAAATAGTTTAAAACCTTTGACCGTTTAAGACGTCTACTGATGCGCGCGGGTACAGCTAAATATCAACCTTTATGCATTCAGACACGGTTCACGATGGCGTGGCGCACACGATAGACGTGTCGATCAAAGGGTTAATAATAAAAAGGGTTTATGGAGCAGGTCCTTACCTTACAAGGAATGCTCGCACCATGTCTAGCGCAAAAGGCACATTTTCGCGTCAACGCGGTCGTCACAATGCCCCGCACCCGGGACTCTTCTAGTTGTTCTTTATCCTCCTCAGCTGAGGCAGCCACCTGGTTACAAAAAAATGATATTTCAATTTCGTAGAAAAATAAATTACACATATGGGAAAAAGCAGTACAATACAAGATACAAGTAGTCTGGATCTGGACTAGTTTTTTAAGGGGAAGTGTTATATGCGCTTTAAGTTGTGTAAAGGTACAGGTCGATACACAAGAGCTGGCATGAATGGAGTAAATTAAAATATCTATGTATGTGTGTATCACATTACAGATGTAGTCACATAGTGCATAATTATTTTCCATCGTATTTTCACGGAAAGCTACGAACGTCTTGCTATTTCAAACAGTCTCGGTACAAAAAGTACAGAGGTCGACTGACGTAGCATGTCCAATAACGTTTTCGAGAAAATACGATGGAAAACAATTTTGCACTACAAAGTGGCGGATTTGCAGTCTTTGCCGCCCTAGGCCCTGTAGCCGCCCTTTTCTCAGCACTCATCATATTGATTACATTTTGAATTATTTCTTGTTATCATCATCAGCGAATTTTTTGTCACAATTTGCCGACCCTAATATCTTGCCGCCCTAAGCCCGGCCCTACAGGGCCTTAGAGCAAATCCGCCACTGGCACTACATCTGTAACCAATAAAACTCTCGCGGCTCTGACTGTATACCGATATTACCGATCAGTGTTGGCCGAAACGTTAATGCAATTGATCATTCTTGACCATTAACGAGTACAAATTGAACCGTCAACTGTACCGTTTACGGTTCAATTTGTAGTAGTTAATGGTCAATTGCAATTAACGTTCGGCAAACACTGTTACCGACAGGGCCGTCTTAAACTATGCTGGGGCCCATGGGCACATAACAATTTGGGGCCCTTTTGGAAAGTGAAGAAAGCGAATTAGAATTTATGGGTAACCAAATACACTGTTACTGTCTGTCCTTCGGGGCCCCCTGAGGATGGGGGCCCTGGGCACGGACCCCGTGTGCCCTATGGTAAAGACGGTACTGCGATATAGGTGTCACTCATACATTGAATGTTTCGTTCATTCCATATGTGCCAGCTTTCGTGAATAAACACACAATTCACACACAATTACTTGAACAAGAGTAAATTCTGACCTGATCATGGAAGGGCGGGCTAAACTCAAGGCAGCAGCGGTGCACATAGAAGGCTCCAGAGCTGACCACAGCAGGGAGCTCAATGGACTCCACATGTCCGATGATGGACAATTCATCTATGTGCTCTAGGTTGTGTAAAGGCGTTCTGAAAGAATTAACAAAGAATAGGCATAAAGTAAACGGCCAGTGTAGACGTGCCTAGCGCGCGCCGCTTCGGCCGAGGAAATTCCCTCGCGCGTATGCTCGCTCTGTGGGGACCCAGCTACTGAGTATTTTTTTCCGTCATCTAGTGATAAAAGCCTGAGCTACTTAGAGAATAAAACCCGGTTGACCTCAGACCTCATGCTTTTATACAGAGTTCTCAGAGTATTTTTTATTCACATAATTTGGACTTGAAAGCATGTGGAATTTATCATTAATATCCATCCCAAAAGAGTCATAATTAAAATTACCTGACATTCATATGTAAAAAAATTTGCAAGCTTTGAAAGAATGTGACATACAAATAACCTTATATTAATCAAATCGACTTACTTGCACTTATTAAATGCTTTCTGCCTCCTACTCAGCGGCAACGCCAAGGGATGTTGATTAGGGTCCACAAGCTCGGGGGGAGGGGAGGCTAGACCGGGGGTGACAGGGGTGGTTGGGGTACTAATCGGAGTAGGATTGGGAGTGGTCCCCCCACTAGGCACTGTTGGTGTGGTGCTGCCGTCTCCTTCGCCGATGTTGCAGAGGAATTGACGCATCTCGCCTTGGCCTAGCTGACTGCGCTCGGTCAAGTTGCAAAGAGCGCAAGCTTTGCCTGGCCTGAAAAGAATCTGGTTTTTAGCTTTCGAGTGTTTACTTTAGTTTGTACTTCATAAAATCCTTACATTTTAAAAGATATTTCATTACAACATGATTTTGATTAATCTTGCACAAGCCTTTGATCTTACTGTGGGCTGTAATTATTGGTTGATCTGTGTTTTCATTTTGTTTAACTTGCTAAATTTTTGCTTGCTTGGAATGGGAGACCTCTTTATAGGCCTCTGGGTGACTAGATGATAATCTTGCCCTAAATTTTATGAACATATAGGTTTTTTTTAGGATTCGGTACATCAAAAGGAAAAAACACGGATCACTTGTGTCTGTCACTTGTCACTGTGATAGATTACAGTAAATGTGCTCCGCAACTACTAGACTGATTGGGTTGAAATTTGGTAAGGAGGATTTCCTTACCATTTCTCAGGCATAAAAGGTGGTTCTTCAGGAGCAGGCATGGTGAAGTCATCCTCATCCATCATGTCATCAAGGGCGTCATCTCGGCTGCCTCGGTGTCTTTTAGCCCCACGGACTGAGCCAGCACCACCACCTCGGTACCTAATTATATACCTTACGATAATTTTTAATCGGTGATCAGGAACATTTTTTTCTATCTCGGTAATTGATGTAGATCACGTTGAAGTCGTAATTACATGGAAAGAAACTTGTTTTTGTTTTTCATAATTTTTTTAAGATCAATTTTATCCTAAAATCCTTGTCACTCTACTAATCGGTACGTATGAGTTATAGCCTTTACAAACTTAATGGCAATTGATAATTTATGAGTAATAACTTGTCATTGTCATATGCATAAACAAAGTCATACATCCGTCAAATTTCCCGCCATATCGATGCACTTGACGTATCATAGTTACTTCATGTAGGATAACCATGTATTTAGTGGTTATTAGTTTTAATTGAAAATGAAAATGAAAATGAAAAATGATTTATTTCGTTCTTACCATTTACAAAATAAGAATCAAGGTTGGAATTTCCTAGTAAGCATATGAAATACTTGTGGCAGGAAATCCCGCTCCTCTAAAATTAGCATTGTCACTATATTACTATAGTACAGGAAACATGCAAATTAAATTAAATTAAATAATATTACATTAAAATTCATATAAAAGCATCCAAATTAATGTAGCACAAAAAAATTTAATTCTAATTAAATTAATAGATAAAAGAAATTAAATTAAATTTAGGCTAAAATCAATTACATTAGATTGTTACTAAGTATTAGCTAACTAAATTAAATTAAATCAAATAACATTATATTCAAATTACATTAAATGAAATCAGCCAAAATAAAAATAGACTATTTTTAAAATTAAAAAACCAATATGCATATTAAGTAAGTTAGTCTGTGTGTTTGTGAGCTTGGGGTAACTAAGTTTTATGATGAAGCCTTGTATAATAATAATTCGGTTCCTTCATAGCCCATTTGTTTTAGCCACTCAGTAAGCACTATTTTACACCTACGGTATTGTAATTCATAAATACCTAACTTATTATTGATTGTGTTGTAGATATATGCAGATTGTGCAGCGTACTGTCTTTTTGCAAACATAGATTTAAATTTAGATTGTGAAATTACTCTAGGTTTACGTCTCCGCGAAGTGAGCATAGGTTTAAATTCAATATTTCTGTGTAATTTCAAAGTAGCGCTTAGCACATACAATTTTCTCATTGACAATTGGTCACTAATTTCATAAAGTTCGCTAGTTGAAAATCTGAACGGCTTAAAATACATAATTTTCAACAGGCAGCGCTGCGCTCTTTCAACTTCTATAAACTTACTTTTTATTGCCCCTCCCCAGACATTAATACAATAAACCATAACAGATTGTGCTATTGTGATATACAGTTGATTGAGGAGTTTTTTGTGAGCGATGTGTCTGAGTATTTTAAATAACCAAATTAATTTTCTTATTCTAGTATTGACATACTCAATGTGTATATTCCACGACAGACGCTGATCTAACATTATACCTAGGTATTTAGTAGAACTAACCTTCTCTATTGCTTTGCATTCACATTGACTATCGTGTTGGAGACATGTGTGTATTGTCAGTTTGAGATTAACTTTCGGTTGATTACTGTTATATTTACTAAAGCATATGTAATTAGTTTTATTGACATTAAGCGTTAGGAGGTTACTTCTTAGCCAGGTGGCCACCCTATTCAGCTCAGCCTCTGCAGTTTCAAAAACTGATTTCCAAGATCGACCTTCGAAAACTAGGGCAGTATCATCAGCGTAAGAGACAATGTGTCCATGTTTAATTTTAAGGTTAGTCAAGTCATTGATATAAATTAAGAATAGTGTGGGACCAAGTACGCTTCCCTGCGGGACGCCAAAGGTTATATCAGTTTCGTGGCTTACGAAGTCCCCTATTTTCACTTTCTGAGTTCGTCCATGCAAGTAGTCACTCAGCAATTTTAGCGGAAGTCCTCTTATTCCTATGCATTCCAATTTGTGTACAAGACTGGGAAGAGACACAGTATCAAACGCCTTCTTTAAATCAAGAAACACTGCTATACATTTGTTACCACTATCTAATTTATTTGTAATTAAGTTAGTCAAAGCAAGGATTGCATCTTCTGTGGATCTGTTTTGTCGAAAGCCATATTGATAGTCAGAAATAATGTTGAATTTACTCAGATATGATAAAAGTCGTTTATTAATTAGTTTTTCAATAACTTTGGAAATGGCGGGAAGTACAGAAATAGGTCTATAATTATTGGGATCATCTTTTTCCCCATTCTTGTACACTGGCGTAACAATGGACTGTTTAAGTGGGGCTGGGAAAATTCCAGTATGGAAGCAGAGGTTAGCCAAATGACTAATTACAGGGGCAACTCCTTTTACGGCTAGCTTTAGGAATTTAGTTGGTATACTATCCCAACCGGGAGCACTATCTGTTCTCAAGCCCATTACAATATCTCTCACTTCCATGGGGTCAGTATCTAAGAGCACAAAAGATGAGCTCACTCTGTTTGGTGGGTCTTCTGCGAAATTTGTGTTAAGATCACACTGTATATTTTCTGCCAGAGTCTTACCGATATTGCCAAAATAATCATTTACGTGGTTGACAGACTCTGGTGGTGATGATTTAACATTTAGCAGTTCGGTGTTTGAAGATTTATCTTTTTTATAATGAGTAATTTTTTTAATTGTTTTCCATAACGCCTTTGAGTCTTTAGCAGATTTGGTTAACTGTTGCCTTTCATAACGTCTTTTAAGTTTTTTTAACAGATTGTTGCAGAAATTGCGGTATCTCTTGAATGTAATCCTGAGGATCTCATTATGCGGCTCGGAACGTGATTTTAATTGTAGTTTGTCTCGGTTTCTTATACAGCGCAGAATACCAGAAGTTATCCATGGTTTTATAATACGCATGTTTTTAGGAGTGTGTTTCATAGATTTACTTTTTTCAAGGGATTGATTAATTTTTAAAATCAGTTGGTGTGATACGTAGTAAGGATCATTACTTTCTAAAAGGATATCGATGTTTTCATTTAAAAATGTTTTTAACGCGTCATCGTAGTTTATTTTTGCATATTTATTAGATATATTGTTTTTTGTATGATTGATTAGAGCCAAGAGTGTAGTAAGATGGTCAGTAATAGACGTGTTAATAACAGCTGTATATGCGAGTATCTTATGGGTATTAATTTTTAACATGATGTGATCTAAACAGTTATTCTCTCTGGTAGGGTACTGGTGCCCAGGTAATATCCCATGGGTAGCAAGCATATTTAAATAATATTGTCTGTTAGGATTTTCGTGTGTGTGTTCATTGGGACGCGGGATAAGATTAATGTTAATGTCACCACTAATGATTATGTTACTATAAGACTGCAGCGTTACAAGATGACTATTCAAAGAATCTATAAAAAGTGTGGCATTAGAGTTAGATGGCGACCGGTATATACCTAGAATTACTGTGCTGTCTATTATTATTTGGATACATGTTGAATGAAAAATGTTTATTTCATCAATTTTAGCTTTTAAATTATTTTTCACAATATGTTTTAACTTTTAATTAATTAAACAATGAGATAATTGCGTGAGACCTAGCCTAATAAGTTTAATTTAGGCTAGATATTAATATTTTTCTACTCCTGATCACGGATTAATAATCATCATGTAGATGCAGTTTGGGGTTACATAAAAAATTCCATTATTGTATAAACAGTATTATAAATTATAACTCAAATGGGACTTAATCATATAAATTAAATTGATTATGACCTCCCAAAATTTCAAGGATGTGTCCACTTGGTTTTAAAGAAAGTCAAATCAGTATATAGGTATATAACAGTATTATGGCTCTGGCAATAAATATGGTATGGCATTGTCGTCACAACATTGAGTCTGTTCGGAAAGAGAAGTCATAAAATGTATTGGGCCCCATACATTCCACGGCTCTTCTCTTCATAGACAACTCCTAGTTTTGACCTATATATTCTAGCTTCCTCCATTTCAGATATAAAACAGCATAGTATAAAAAATTCACATTCTTAGGTAGTAGATAAGTGCACTCTTGTGCTAGCTGGGACTATTCATGTCTGCATCGGGACTCTGTTCTCATTATTCTCATCAACTTAAAACTTATACCTGCAGGTCCTTGGAGCCCTTGTCTATATAATCTTTTTTAACTTACTTGTATCAGCTTGTATATAAATTAATTATCTAATAGAATGAATTCTGAAATCAATGAAAAGTTTATCAGTAATTTGCATGGTTTACCTTCTAACAATCTTGCCCTCTCTCGCCAGTTTGGCGCCTTCCTTCCTCGGCCTGCCGGGCCCGCGGCGGCCCGAGGTAAAGAAGGGCCGCGCATACGGCTGGTGGTGGAAGAACGCGGGCGCCGCCGCTGCACCCCCGTGCGGCGACGCGGGCTCCTCGCCGCGCGGCGACGACGCGCAAGAGGTTGGCGTCGACGCCGGACCCGCGTAGAAGTCTAACAACCAACGACGTCATATTAAAAACTGATTTACTAGAGTATTATTACGATAGCATAGGTAGAAGATAAAACTGTAGTAAGAGGTTGAGAAACGATAGATAATGACTCTATGACTATGAGGCTTATAGGACTCACCAGAACTCGGGGGCGCTCCGTCTCCCTCATCCTCGGAACCTTCGTCCCCTAACAAATCCACATCCAAAACACCTTCATCCGGGACATCCATCTAAAAAACGTAATTAACCACTTAATTCACAATATAACACTTCAAATGCGCCTTCGACGGCTTCCAACATTATTTACAACTTGCTTCGATGTATCAACCACCGCCATAGTGAACGACAAGTGGATCGCGAAGTAAACTTCCGAACTTACCGCGAACTGTCGCGATGGACTGTTATTTAGTTACTGTTATGATAAAACGATCATATAGGGTGGAGAACACATTTTCAATTATAATTTACATTAATACAAATACATAATAACTGAAAAAATAGCAGTACGACTTTCGCAAGCTAGGTAGCGAGCGAACGAACGAAACGAATGAAAATTGAAAAATATTAGGGAGGAATGAATGAGCCAACCAACGACGTAAACGAATGGAAAGATGCGACGCTTCAGTTCAAAACGTACAAAAGCAAAAACTTTTTCTGCTGGACTCAATTTTTTTAAATCATGATGAAATGATTATTATTGTACATAAAATAATTTTATTAATATAATATTTGTAAATTTTTTATTGTTTTTAAATAATAATAATGCAAAATATGTTCCGCTAGTGTTGTCCCACCAAAACTCGATACTGCCCATTCATTCATTAAATCGATTACTATTTTATCGAATCTATCTATTCTATTTTTTTTTACTCGTTATTTCATATTACTTTTAATAATTTAAAGTACTTACATTCGTTTACATATATTTTACATCTCATCATAAGTAAAATAACTTACTAATAACACATGCAATAAGCAAAGGTTTTGTTTATCTATACGATCTATACTATATTTTTCAATCCTTCATTTCACTACACTATCATATAAAATCATGTGTATAGTATGTGTAGGTAGGTGTGCGTAAAGAAAAGAGTACGTGTCCGATATCAGATAGGACTTTGTTGCATTTTTTGTTTATAAATATTGATACTTAATTAATTTACCATGAAGTATTACTTAACGACACTGTTGATAGTTGTAAGTTTAACTATCCGTAGCGAATCATCGCTATTCGAAAGTGATTCGTGTTATTCCTTCGGAAGCGGTAATGTTTTTCCCGGCGGTGCCAGGAAAATAGATCATAAATTACAAGTTACAAAAGCCGTAAGTAAGTATATAATTGACGAGCCCTATGTTTCAACTTGTTTTACGATACATAATAAAATAATGCTAAATTATATTTGTAATTTTAACCATCCGCTGATAACATTTAACCTAAGCTTGAAATTAGCTCCAATCAAACACTTTTGATTAGGTGCCATGACAAATTATAGTTGTAACATGATATTATAATGTACCTATACAAGACATGAATTGTGAAAAAAAAAGTCGTCGATCTTTGTATATATCTTTTTTTTTATAGAATTAATATAGCATATCAGTTTCCATATTTTAATAAGCTACTTTTACTATTACAGTTTCAAAACCAGCACCTGAGTGGGAGGCGACGGCAGTCGTCAATGGAGAATTTACACAGCTATCTTTGTCGAGTTTCAAAGGAAAATACCTCGTCTTCTTCTTCTACCCCCTAGACTTGTAAGTGGTAAACAAGTAACAGAAGTATAATAAACTTATTTATCAGTTTATCACAGAACTAGACTTGTACATACATACCAGAATTTACTAAAACACATTGACACACCACCTCTCTCTATCGTCAGTTGTGTAAAAAATGTAAACAATTTGGAATCTATGATTTTTACAACAATGAAGTTGGTTATGTTCCAAGAAAATACTAAATGTACTTTATATAAAATTACATCATCTGTGTTGTATTTGTTTCAGCACTTTCGTTTGTCCCACGGAAATATTGGCGTTTTCTGAACGGATCGATGAGTTCAAGAAAATCAATACCGAAGTGGTGGCGTGTTCAGTCGACTCTCATTTCACTCATTTGGCATGGATTAATACTCCTAGAAAAGAGGGTGGTCTAGGAAAAATCAACATTCCTCTACTTAGCGATCTCAGCCATTCCATTGCTAAAGATTATGGTGTATATTTAGAAGATCTCGGCCATACTTTGAGAGGCCTGTTCATCATTGATGACAAAGGCATATTGAGGCAGATTACTATGAACGATTTACCAGTAGGCCGATCTGTTGATGAGACCTTAAGATTGGTTCAAGCATTCCAGTATACTGACAACCATGGCGAAGTGTGTCCAGCTGGGTGGAAACCAGGACAAGACACGGTAAATCTATGTGTACCTATTCATCTAAAATATTAAAAGTAATTTAGAATGGAATAATCTTACAATATTTTCTTTTTTTTAGATCATTCCTAACCCAGATGAGAAGAAAAAGTACTTCGAAAAGGTGGCAAAAAATTAAAAACTTCTGTTGTTACGCAGCTTACTGAAAACCACATGAATAATTAGCGTGATATATTTTTATACTTATCTTACTGTAAATTAACTAATTACTTAATCGGTTTCTGATAAAAAAGATAACAATTAGCCTTTCGGGCAAATAAGGCTCAAAACTACGATATAATCACAATTAGATTTAACCATAGGTACAAATATCTGTTTGTCCTTTTATCAATACGTGAAATACTCATGAAATATTATATGTTAATGAAGCAAAAAATGACAAGTTAATTTAAATAAAATATTAATTTTAAAAGGATTTACTTTAAATTATCTTTTCCATGTTATCTGATTAACTTGTATCAGTATTGCATGTTTCTGTTTAGAGGATATCCCCGAAATATAACTATTAATAATTCTGTAGAGTGGTTACTATGATATCATGATATGTAGGTATAGGCTTAGCCTGGAAATCCTGGAATGTAAGCTTTTTTTCTTCCACTTTTATCATCACTTTTGAAATTTACGGTAAGACTGATAATGTTTACAATAAATTTATTTTAATAACGTTGCTGTCTTTTTCTGTAATATTATTTGAAAAGTATTAAGATATAAGAGTCTATCTAAGTTAACTCTGTAACAACTTTTACGTGATAAAGTGTGGAGTGCCACAATTATATTGTACATATAAATCTGACGTTAATGATGATTTTTCAACACCTAGTCATTGCCAAGTCTGTGCAGAGTTAACGCACCCATAAGTAAGAGGGAGAAAGCGATATCTCTTTCTCCCTCTTACTTATGGGTGCGTCCCACAATGACCTCGGTGCGGTGCGATAGTGTGTTAGCTACTTTAGCTTGATCGGAACTATTAAAAACATATAAAGCGTTTTTTGCGCTATAAACTGTACGTAATTAGATTCAATAATCACCCAATTTTTGTTGTCCCTACCTACTCTAGCAAGTTATAGTTTATAATGATATCGTTTTCATTCAGTACGAAAAGTTATAGAATAAATAGAGTTAGACCAAGAAAAGTCCAGCGATTTTGATAGCACACGCAGTACGAGTGTTATTTTAAACGTCAAACTTCTGTGAAATTATGACGTATAAATAACGCTTGCACTGCGTGTGCTATCAAAATCGCTGCAGACTTTTCTTGATCTAACTCTATTTATTCTATAACCGTTCGTACTATTATATAGTACCTATATACTTACTTTACTCTTTGGCGTGTGCTATCAAAATCGTTGCTGACTTCTCTTGGTATTATTAACTTTTTTTTCTATACACATACGTAGTAAAAAAAGTCAACAAATAAATCAATCGATTCATCGATATTAATTTTATTCACGTGTTGCAACACTAGTGAACATATGCAAAACCCGGAAAAATTGAAAATTGATTGACACTTGACACTGACAATTTCAACAAGTTTTCAACTTTCATTTCGTTGATTTCGTTCAGTGTTCAATGTTGGTGAATGTTATCATTTATTTGTTGATTTTTTGAGTTTGTTTAACACACTTTGATATTCATTATTTTATCACTTTCGTCAAAGTTTATCGGTAAAGAAGTAACTTAGTAGTTTTCACCTATTTATTGCATTCACAATACGCATTTTGTTACAGTTTCTGGTTTTTGTGGTGGTGGTTTCGAACACGTATAAGTTTATATTTTCATAATGATATCTCTTCGTGCCGTATCTATTGCAAGAAGCATGACCCGATCCGCATTGTGTTCATCTGCATGCACCCAACAATACATAAGTACAATGATTGTTTATTTCTGCACGTAAGACTGATAATGTTTACAATAAATTTATTTTAATAACGTTGCTGTCTTTTTCTGTAATATTATTTGAAAAGTATTAAGATATAAGAGTCTATCTAAGTTAATTCTGTAACAACTTTTACGTGATAAAGTGTGGAGTGCCACAATAAAAATTACCTATACTGTACATATAAATCTGACGTTAACAATACATAAGTACAATGATTGTTTATTTCTGCACGTTTTATTTATGATGTGAAAACTATCTGGGGGCTTATATAAATGCCCGTAATCTGTAACACACGCTTAGTTTGTGACCCCATTTACTCAGAAAAACAGCAGTAGCTTCTGTTGGTATTACAGGTTATAGGCGTTATAGCCCCCAATACATGTTTATCAGTTTATAAATTATTCATGAACTTGATAATCAACAAGTGCCTTCAGTGTCATTAATATTCTTAAAGATTACCAAACTTTGCAGTCAAGTCTCCAAGCCAGCGGAAAAGAGGATTTTCATTAAATTCTATAAACATGGTCGACCCAAGGAGAGTTGTGAGTTTTGATGATATATCCAAGTACACACAGCAATCGGACAAGGTGATCATTGACGTCCGTAATCCTGATGAGGTTGCCAGTACTGGAAAAATACCATCGAGCATCAATATTCCATGTAAGACATATTTATTACAAATCAATTACTTATTAAATAAATTCAATGTTAAGAATAGTTTATAAGTAACTTGATTTACATATATATTCTTACCTATTTTTTTAATGTACTTGCATGTAGTAATTATATTTGCATTTGTTTCAGTGGGCAATGTCGAGTCTGCATTAAAATCGATGTCAGATGAGCAGTTCAGACAGCATTATCAACGTAATAAGCCCCAGCCTTCCAGTGAATTAATATTCTATTGTAAATCCGGCAAACGGGCAAGCCAAGCTCTAGACACAGCACTCCAGCTTGGCTATTCAAAGTAAGTGATAGCTAGGACTTCAAGTAAAAAGTCTAACTATCCAACCTGTACTGTAGGCAATTATTAGGATAATATCTGGATCTCGACAGTTCCACCTTGATTGAAATTTATCCTCCGAGACAATGTAATGTTTTGCAATATCATATCAAGCAGATCTGATGTAGACCAATTGAGTTGCTTAACTTCAAATTTGGGTAAATCCATCTGTAAGATCATGTAATTTTAGTATGAAGAAAAGGGTAGATATTTGCTGAGAGGGTCAAATGGATTTACCCAATTTGTGGCTGTAATGGGACCTTATTTGCCCTACAAAAATTATTTTAGATTTCTAACTCTACTCTACTTCTTCTTGCAGTTCAAAAACTTATGTTGGAAGCTGGGACGAATGGTCAAGCAAATCAGGACAAAAATAAGTAATAAATTGCTAGGTCTATGTTTTGAAAAATCGCTTTAAAAAATTATGGCACTTCCGTAAATATTAGGGTGTTTCATTTTTCCGAATTTTCGATTTTCATCTGACTTTGCTCGAATTCTTGTTCTAACTGATAAAAAAATATTATACGTTAAAAAAAATTAAAATCGGTCAACATTTAGAGGTTGCACAACATCAACAAAGATTTTTCAAATAACCAACGACTCTACATCGGAGGGTAGAAAATGGTTTAAGCGGCTACCATCAAAGCGGAGAGTAGTGAGATACTGAACCTTCTACATATAAATAAATTTTAAAATTAGTAGTAAACTTGGATTTTGGTTACTCGATAAATGTTCTAATTAAGATTTTTCAGTTTTTCCACCTGTTTCCAAAGGAAAAGTGCTTTTATCGTGTTTTAGACGCAAAATTCAGTTTTCTCATTCGATTTTAGTATCAGTTCATTATATTTTGTCATTTTAGAACATAGTTCATTTTCACGCAATGTATGGGGTTCTCACTCTACCTTTTCAACTTGTGCAACCTCTAAACGTTATTCGATTCTTTTGAAAATTGAAATAGATAGTTTTTAGTGTGGGGAGACTCCATTGGTGAGCAAAGACAGGAAAAATATTACAACTTTTTTTTCTCCATACAAAAGTGAATCGCCCTAGTAAATATACTTTTGTTTTTAAGAGGGAAAGAAACTCATTTATTGTATTAATAAATTTTGCGCCCTTGGTAAGGTGCCCATCACGCAGACAGCGTTCCCGCGCTGGATTGCTATGGCCAATCTTTGCGCGAGAAAGCTGCCTGCACGAGGGTCACCTGTGGCCTGCCTTAGGCGTTTGCTGAGCGCCTTGTGGAGCCCCCGAGCCCCCCTATCCCACGGACCTAGTGTCTCGACGCCAAAGGCTACAAATTCGTAGTGTGCGCCGAGACAACTATATTTATTCGCTTTGAAACGTTCTCGGACGTCAGCCGCCGTCAGCGTATCTGCGCAGGTGGCGTCCCACACCAGCGCGCGGCCCAATCGCCAGGGGATCACCATCCCGTCGGGGCGCTTGCCGTCATCCCTTGCGATCTGGGGCTCCAGAGCCGCAGGGGCGTCGGCGCTGACGAGCTCTCTCCTCAGGATGTCATTGAGCGCGGCATGACGGGATAGGCGGCCGGCGCCCGAGGAGCAGGCGAGTCCGTGGTGGCCAAGGCGATCAACAGGGGCCCCGCCCCACAAGAGGCTTTTTTTTTTTTTTTTTAACAGAAATCTGAGTCGGCCGGAAAAATCCGGCCCTATTTCTCATTACCCTAAACTCTCATTACCCTAAAACCCACAAGAGGCGCAGCTGTGGTCCACACATATATCGGCCCCGGCTAAGTTGTCCCAGCCCCTTTGCCTCTCGGGTCTAGGTGGCACATCTGGCAGTTTAGCTAGCCAGGCATTCTTGGCCTCATCCAAGCACGCGATCTCGCAGTTTGTTGTTTTAAGGATTTTACCTGCGAGATCAGACGTGCTATGGATTGAGGACAAGAATGCCGGCAGAGCAACACTCGATATTTTGCGTGTTCCTAAACCGCTAAACCTAATGGGCAAAGAAGCTTGGGTCCAAGCCGATTCGTTAAAACGGAGATTCAAAATCGATTCCAGTTGTGACTTAAGAAGACTATCGATAGGTTGGGTTGGACTAAACTAGCGACTTTCCAGATAGAGCAGCAACGGAGCAAGTACATAAATTTGGGAACCAACAAACAAAATTTTAAAATAAATAAGGCCGAATGGCTACTAATTTTGATTAAGCGATCTGAATTAACACGAAATTTAGAAATAGATTTGGCCAAAACAGACGGAATAGCTTCTTCGAAAATGGGGGAGCCGAGAAGATGGAGATTATCCTTTGATAAGATTTTAATGTTTGGGGCTAAACTCGAAAAACTTTGAAGTACCTGGGGTGCTAAAGAAGGTGCAATATTACTATATAAATATTATCTTTTAATATAATATTCTCTAGTTATTTCCTTTCCATTTAATCTATCTGTAGGTAAGTATATTTTATAGTTTGTATTTTTATTTTATTTCTAGTGTTAACTTTAGTTTTAATATTGTGTTATTATGATTATTCTTGTTTAACCAATAAAGTGTATCAATATATGTAGAACAATTAACTAATCTATTATTACAGTTCCCTAAGTAAATAATGCTAATGGGACCTTTATTATTATTACCTTATTACCCTTCTATCTCCATTCACTGTATTCATGGACAGAAATAGGTAGGTACTTTTATTTCAAATTTTCAGTATGCAAGGTAGCCTTCATGCAAAGAAAACCTTTTATTGTATACTAGCTGTGCCCGCGGCTCCGCCCGCGTGTAATTCGGTCTGTGTCAGTAAGCGGCTAATTTCTAATCCCAATTTCTCTCCCTCTCCCCTGGAGGCGGAACTTGAAGTAAAGTTGACATATGGATATGCTAGAGGACTGAAGTCCAGATAAAATATTTTACAATTAGGTACCTCTGGGTACCACTAAATAAAACTACACTCCAAAACCAATAGCTTTATTCGCCCTTATTCAAAATTTACACGTGATTTAAACTTAGAGAATATAACCAAACGGAGTGGTCAGTAACAGGCGTTCCCCTCTGTCGAAAATAGGCGGCCAATGGTCAACCGACGTTTATCTGACATGGCTATATGTGACGTTCCACGGGAAAAGGTACCTTATGAGGGTTTCTAGTTTCGGAGATATGAAATGTTTTGTAAAGAGGTGAAAAAATGCTCAATTTTTTTTTATTATGTGATCTGAAACCTTAATGCGTAACGTTTGTTTACCTGTTTTTATTTTTGTTATAAGTTAGTTATAAGCCTAGTAATGTCGTCTCAGAGTTTAGTAGAAAAGGTACCTTATGGAAAAAATATTGAAAATTCCCAAAAAAACTAGTCAATACGGGAAAAGAAGTTTGGTAGAGAACTGTATTAGCATTCTGCAAAACTAATTTGATAATTTCAGTTCTGGTTGGGGCGCCTCGCAAATATTATAACCGTACATAGACCGACATCACAAATCCAAGTAGCCTGCTATTATACCAAAGTTACTCTCATCAAGTCTTTCTTAACTAGAATAATCTTCATTTGGTTTGGTCGCATGCAGTAAATCAGCCATTGGTTTGCTGAAAAATGCCAATACCCGACGCATTACCTTATGGAATATCTGAGGTCATTGAACCTCAATGCCGCTTATCTTCAATAGCAACCGAAATATATTATTGATAAGAAATAGACGATTTATACCATCTTAACCCCAAAATATTATTAGTTTATCCTAACTGTTCCATCATCATCATGCCTCATCATGTAACTTAATCACAAGGTACCTTTTCATTACATACAAATTATTGGTCTTTTTAAGATTTGTATGACGAAGAACTAATTAAATTTGGGGCAGTTTAATGTAAATTAATATTTTCTATTCATAAAAGATAAACTGTAATATGATTGATATTTTGTAGTGATGTATTATTAGATTTATTTCCATAAGGTACCTTTTCGTAAATGTATGGAGCAAATACTGTTATTGTTATGTAAGTTTAAAGTGGCATAAGGGGTTAAATATAGTATTTAGTTGGGGTTTTAGGATTTATTTCATTTGAATGACAGAATTTCTTTCATATGTGCTCAGAAAAATTGATTGTGTGTCACATTAAAAGTAAAAATATTCAATTTTGTGATTTTATATGAAAAAGTCAGAAAATACATTTTCACCTCTAAATCGGTATTGTTTTTAGGGTTCCGTACCCAAAGGGTAAAACGGGACCCTATTACTAAGACTTCGCTGTCCGTCCGTCCGTCCGTCCGTCTGTCACCAGGCTGTATCTCACGAACCGTGATAGCTAGACAGTTGAAATTTTCACAGATGATGTATTTCTGTTGCCGCTATAACAACAAATACTAAAAACAGAATAAAATAAAGATTTAAAAGGGGCTCCCATACAACAAACGTGATTTTTGACCAAAGTTAAGCAACGTCGGGAGTGGTCAGTATTTGGATGGGTGACCGTTTTTTTTTGTTTTTTTTTTGCTGTATGGTACGGAACCCTTCGTGCGCGAGTCCGACTCGCACTTGCCCGGTTTTTTTTTGCTTAAACTGTCTGTCAGTGTCGTTTTCTAATAGATAAAATTTAAATCTTGAGAGCTCATTGCAATCAATCGTGAAAATGAAATAAACCTTTATTTTCAAGAGATTGGTTAGTATACACATAAATCAGTCGATATCAAAAGTTTCTATTTCCATTACAGAACAAGTCGCAATATTTTTTTAATCTCAGATATATAAGGTATTATTATTTGTACTCAACTATGTAACTTACTTCAGGAACATAGTTTTTTAGGCGGCTAAACTTAAAACTTCTCTATCGTAAAGTTGCTCATTTCACAACATTATTTTCAAAAAATCATATCTCTGTAACTACGCAACCTAGAAGGTTGATCTTTTGTGTTGTCGATAGCTTATTTATTGTAGATTACTGGGGTATGCATAACTCCATACCCGCCATAAGGTACCTTTGACCGTGGGACGTCACATATGTTTACGTTACGTAGGTACACATTTGATGTGCCCCTCCCCCGCAAAGTAGGTAGGTAAAAATAAGTGATGCTTAGCAACACATTGCATGTTAATTTGCACACCTGCTTGCAGGTTGAATACGTGGAACTTTTATATTTTTAAGACCTTTTATTGTAACCGTGTTCTTGCAAATAAAATTTTTTTTTTATCTTTATCTTTAAAAAAACGCCAGACTATTTTGTACCGAAAATTATAGACTTGGCGTCTCCATTGGTTATATTCTCTAAGGATTTAAACGACAGAGTAGTAGGTGAATATCGGACGATACAGTAAGGTATACGCGCGCGAGTGAAAGCGAAGCGGCCTACCTGGCTAGAGCGCCACTTACCGTGGTCTTCTTCAGACTCCTGAGGAAGACCACGTGCCCCTTGTAACCTCAATGCGTTGCGAAACTTTCGCAAATGATTCGATTTTTTTCGGGAAGGTATGGTAATGCGTATAAAATGCGAGTCCCAAATCGTTGACTCCGCAAACGACCAGTCGGCCGGATTAAGATATTTTGATGCCCTAAGTATTTCTAGACCATGGTGCCCCCTCTCCCTAGGGTCATCAAGATTACAGTGATTTTTTTGGTAAATTGAGTGACGTTCATTGCTGCATTTCAGCTGAGAATGGAAATCAGTCACATCATTTTATCACGAAAATTGACAGTGCTGCAGCAGTAACGTTGCAGCAGAGTAATGCTGCTGCAGTCTCCACCCGAATGTCACCTTTATCATATCTTAGAAAGTTATTGAAAACGCGAGCGAAGCGAGCGCGAAAATTTTTCGATATAAAAAAAGGCAATTTGATAGACAGTTGTACATTTTTACTTTTAGTGTGGAAATCAGTCACATCATTTTATCACGAAAATTGACAGTGCTGCAGCAGTAACGTTGCAACAGAGTACCTAATGCTGCTGCAGTCGCCACCCGAATGTCACCTTTATCTTATCATATCTTAGAAAGTTATTGAAAACGCGAGCGAAGCGAGCGCGACTATTTTTCGATATAAAAAAACGCAATTCGATAGACAGTTGTACATTTTTACTTTTAGTATGGAAATCAGTCACATCATTTTATCACGAAAATTTACAGTGCCGCAGCAGTAACGTTGCAACAGAGCACCTAATGCTGCTGCAATCGCCACCCGAATGTCACCTTTATCATTTCTCAGAAAGTTATTGAAAACGCGAGCGAAGCGAGCGCGAAAATTTTTCGATATAAAAAAACACAATTTGATAGACAGTTATACATTTTTACTTTTAGTGTGGAAATCAGTCACATCATTTTATCACGAAAATTGTCAGTGCCGCAGCAGTAACGTTGCAACAGAGTACCTAATGCTGCTGCAGTCGCCACCCGAATGTCACCTTTATCATATCCTAGAAAGTTATTGAAAACGCGAGCGAAGCGAGCGGGACAATTTTTCGATATAAAAAAAAACAATTTGATAGACAGTTGTACATTTTTACTTTTAGTGTGGAAATCAGTCACATCATTTTATCACGAAAATTGTCAGTGCCGCAGCAGTAACGTTGCAACAGATTACCTAATGCTGCTGCAGTCGCCACCCGGATGTCACCTTTATCACATCCTAGAAAGTTATTGAAAACGCGAGCGAAGCGAGCGCGACAATTTTTCGATATAAAAAAACGCAATTTGATAGACAGTTGTACATTTTTACTTTTAGTGTGGAAATCAGTCACATCATTTTAGAGAGGTGGTGTACCATATGTTTTTTTCCTAGCAACATGTGAAGAAAAAAAGATAAAATTATACCAACAATTTAATAAAACAGTAGTGAAACAACATATTACGTAATTGACTTTGTCAACAAAACAAGACTCATAATATAAATTATTTAGATTGCAGGAGGGTCACTATAATATCTATCCTGCCTGTTGATTGCTGGCCCAGTCATTCCAGCTACCTAGATAATTCCTTGTACTGAAAAAAGAAAAAAAATCGTATATAATTTACCATGTCATTGTTTTGACCTCTTGTCTGTGTTTGATCCTAATCAAATTTTTAGTTATTTTTTTCAATAATGATTTGTCTGCTCTATCCTCGAAAGACACAGGGTAATTTTGGCCCTTTTGAATTTAGAATTTTCTTCTGTTTCTATACGAGTTCAAAACTCGAAATTGATTTGTACTTGTACAAGTACACGGGGACTTACGAGGCTATATATGAAGTTATGGTGTTGTAAGGTCAACTATCATAGTCCTATAGCCAGTAGTTATGTTTTATAATCATATAAACTTACTTTTTATACCCTGCGTTGATAGCTTCCTGCTGAGCCTTGCCAGACCTCTTTCCAATCATGCAATAGAATATGATCTCCGTGTTTTCAGATGGCTTTGGCCTGTTGAAAGTCTTCTGGAACTGTTTGTCCGACATTTCAACAAGCACTTGTGGAACTGTACCCACTGGAACATAGAACAAGCATAATGATCAGTTTTTACATTATTTGGTAAAATAGATTAATCCATACATGCGGAGTTATATATATCTTTGTCCATACTAACATTTTAAATGTCAAAGTAACTAACTAGTCTATAACCTCTTCAAACTTAAACAGCTGAACCAATTTAGATGAAGTTAAGTATAAAGATAATTTGAGGCCTGGGGAAGGACATAGGGTAGTTTTTATCAATCATCATCATCATTTGCGGACAAGTCACGGACAGAAGCTAGTGTTTTACACAAAATATTGTATATATATATATACACAAAAGTATTTTTTAATGAGTATTCCATCTTTAAATATGAAAGCAAATCAGTAGCCAATCATGATTGGCTGAGCATGAACTCACAGGGTATATTAATGCTATTTGGTATTTTCCCGTATTCCTTGACTTCATCAGGCTCCCTAACATCAACAATTAAAACAGAGGACTTGGTTGTAGCTTTTTTCACGTAATTGTAATCAGCAGTCAATGTCGGAGGTTCAATCTTTTCCGAATATAAACGCGCGAAATATCCATTTTGTGATCTAAAAGCTCTGGGACATATATCTGGAAAAGAGTCGGCAGATTAGTTTCTACAATATTAAGACAATATTATATAATGTAAGGTGATGATTATTATTACAATAAGAAGCAAAATTGGAAAATTTCATTGAACTCTGCATCGCAGTGGCTTTCAGGCAGTTGTAGGCGGGCAGAATAATAGCCCGGCATATTCCACGGGTAAATATTTGCCGAAACATCGTGGTTGGGTATTGTTCCTTGAATATGCAATTTTTTTTTTAAATGACGCTATTTAAATATTTGAAGATATTTGTATTGCAAATAGATTGTAAGAAACAATAAGAATTTGAATTTTGGATTACTCAATACCAAGATTTCCTTACTTTTGAAATGACATTGACGTTTTAATTTGGGTTTGCCAGACTATAAATTATAAAATAAACTTTTTTAATCATAAATAAAAAAAGAAAACTTCAGTATTAGGGCCAAGGCCTGTTCACTTCCTAAGAAAGTTATGTCCCCAAATAATTGCGCATGTGTGCGCCTTAATCTTCTATGTGTGCGTTGGCCTCCGGGAAAAAGTTGCGAGTAATAAAAATAAAAACATTTTTCTACAGCAACATTGCTCCCAACTCTGATTTAAATTATCACGAATTTTATACAATATTAATCATAAAACGGGACTTAAAACGCTTAAAACTTAATTACATGCGATTAAGTTTTATAATGAATATTTGCTTCCAACTGTCTTTATCAATGTTCATAAAATATATGGAGGGTAGGTACGTCTACCCACCATAATAAAAAATATATTTGTCAATGACTCTGTCCAACTGCTGTGGTTAAAGTTCATTACGAAAATTTTATTTATTAACTCTTTAAATAATACATACAACGTGTACCGCTACGTACCACTTAAGACTGTAAGTCTGTACCTACATGGATTACAGCAATGCACATAGAAAATGTGCTAAATGCGGAGCAACGGCTGTTGAAGCAGCCAGAGTGAAATTTACAACTCTAGTGGGTTCAGAAGGAACCGAGTCATAACGCATCTGGAAAGCGTATTAATTAACCGTGAAGAAATGTATGAATACAAGTTGGAAATCTGTGTAAAATGCCGTATGTAAAGTGTAGTGTATCTGTGTGTAAAGTGTAATAGGTAGGCATGCCTAATGTTATTTGTATAAAAGGTACTGAAAACTTTGTGAATGCGCTTTATTAATGTCTATTTTTTTATTAAGTTGCCAGTTTTCAGTGTATATTTTTATATGTAAAACATTTTTTAATAAATAATATATATAATGTTATAAACATAAACATGCCTTTTATTTAAATCAATTGATAATACCACAAACAAGGGGTAATATTTGCATCTTGCATATATTTCGTGATATGAAGATAACAAATATGTTTATCAACAGAATTACTACCTACCAATACCCGCCAGGCTAAACCGGTTGTCAACTTTAGTTCCATTGGTACACAAAGACGGCGCCACTAGTATAAACGTATAAACGGTTGGGGACATTTTTTTGTATGGAGTTACCGTTCTTCTCCTAGCGAGTATTATATTCTTTGATTAGGGCCCATAAGCACGAGAACGGCCCCAAACGCTTTTTTAACGCGCGTTGTAAAACCGCCCGTGGCAATGGGGGCTTAGGCCTCATATCGAGCGCTTTATCAACGCGCGTTAATAAAGCGCTTGAATCTGTCTGCACGCTAAATCCAATTTAATGACCAAGGCTCTAAGTCGAAAATCCAACACCGCTTTGTAAAAAGCGGCAACGCCATCTTGTGAATAAATATGGAATAAATACACATGTATGATGATGTATCCATTTGTGTCATTCAAACGCTTTTTTGCGCGCGTTGAAAAAGCGCTCGTGAGATGAGGCCTTAGCCCCCATTCCCACGGGCGCTTTTACAACGCGCGTTAAAAAGCGTTTGAATGACACAAATGGATACATGTGTATTTATTCACACGACAGCGGTGGCGCTTTTTATCAAGCGTTGTTGGATTTTCAACTTTATGCCTTGGTCGTTAAATCGAATTTAGAGTGCGGACAGATTCAAGCGCTTTTTTAACTCGCGTTGAAAAAGCTCTCGTGCGAATGGGGGCTTAAGCCCCCTCCTCACTCGTGTGCGAATCGCGGCGCGAAGCCGCGAACGCGAGTGTGGCGTCGATTTTCGCAGACAACGAAATCGACTCCACACTCGCGTTCGCGGCTTCGCCCGCGATTCACGCGCATAGTCTGGAGGGGGCTTAAGGCTGGTGCAGACATAGAAGGTAGGATCCTATAGAAGTGCTATCCGCGTGCCTCCATGAGGTGAGAGACAAAACATACGCAATGCGACACTATGATTAGTCGAATTTATTTGCCCACCATAATACATACTAAATTTACGATGGAGAATAAATAAAATGTGAGACTGTGACAAGGTCTTCTTAATAATGTGAAAACTATAATATCTGACCTTCTTTTTCCAGCAATTCTCTTTGCGGTTTGTTATCGTTATCGAATATCGTGTTATTTGGTGTTAAGGAGAGGAGATGGAAAAAATAGTACATTACTACAGAGGCCGGGACATAAGGGGTTGCTGGCCGAAGACATATAGATAGGTCTGAGGCGGGCAACCCCATATTTCCCGCCGATGTATGTATAGTGCTTTTCTCAAACATGCAATGAAATAATAACAAAAATGGATGATGATGATTGTTTCATGTCCTAATGTGATAGGTTGTTCAGTGCGTGGGATTCCTATGGGGAACGAAAATTTTATTATACTTGGTCAAGCAGATCTTGTCAGTAGAAAAAGGCGGCAAATTTGAAAAATGTAAGCGCCAAGGGATATCGTCTCATAGAAAATTTGAATTTCGCGCCTTTTTCTACTGACAAGATTTGCTTGACCATCTATATTTTTGCGCTACGACGCACGGTTTAGGAGATACAGCCCTATAAATATTTTTCCTCCTTTTTTTTTCTTTTTTTGTGTTATTTAAATATGACCTAGGGGTTTCATAAAGGGGAACGAAAATTTGATTATTTTTGCGCTACGACGTACGGTTTAGGAGACATCCTTAAAAAAAATTGTTTTTGTTATTTTTTTCTCTTTTTTTTTATTTAAATATTAATTAGGGGTTTCTTACACAGGACCGAACATTTTATTATTTTTGCGCTACGACGCACAGTTTAGGAGATACAGCCCTATAAATATTTTTCTTCTTTTTTTTCTTTCTTTTTTAGTTTTTTTCATAATTTTTGATTATTTTTGCGCTATGACGACGTACGGTTTGGGAGATACAGCCTTATAAAGTTTTTTATTTGTTATTTTTTTTTCTCTTTGTGTTTTTTTTTAATATTCATTAGGGGTGTCTTAATACAGAGGAACGAACATTTTATTATTTTTGCGCTACGACGCACGGTTTAGGAGATACAGCCCTATAAATATTTTTCTTTCTTTTTTTCTTTTTTTTTCTTTTTTTGTGTTTTTTAAATATGACTTACCGGTTTTATAAAGGGGAACGAAAATTTGATTATTTTTGCGCTGCGACGTACGGTTTAGGAGATACAGCCCTATAAAGATGAAAAAAAAAAGAAATCGTACCATAAACCAAATATATAACATCCATATTTCATTGCATGTTTGAGAAAAGACTATATATTCCAAAATTAATCAAATACCTATAGGTAATACATTTTTTTTATTTATTTATTGACCAGCTTTCATTTCAACATTTCCATTAGGCGACGACGTATGATTTTTCCCGTCTGGTTTCTAGGTATTTCCGGAACAAATATTACGCCTCCTCTCAGATGCATGTATGGTGGTACCTGAAAAACATGCATTTATTTAAAGTAGGTATATAATTAAAAAATATAACCACTACAAACGTAGTTTTAGAAGAAAACTCAAAAATATGTCAAGAAACCTGCAAAAAGACAGGCTACAGTAGTGTAGGTAGGGTTGCCTGATCGAAAGGCGCTATTATCGGGAAAATACATACATTATTCGGGATTTTGGAACTTAAGTCGGGAAAAAAAAAACATTCAAATTAAAGTAATTGTATTAAAAACAACGATATTTTACATTATTGGCACTACGTCAGCTGCTCTGCCCATAGACGTTTTTATATAAAAATATGTAGTATAAATTCTTTGAGATCTTGAACAAAAAAAAATGTCTTCTCATTATTTACCTACGACAGTTCGGAACTTGAAATTATTATTTTAAAACGTGAAGCTGTTTTTCGGGACAATTTTCACTTTGTCGGGAATCGGGAACACATGCTAAAAATCGGGAGAATCCCGCCAAATCCCGACCATCTGGCAACCCTAAGTGTAGGGTATTTTACTAAAGTGTATATTTTCACACATCACCCATTCGAAAAAGAGCTTTTTCTTCCCTGCTAGGAGGGATCAAAGTGGCACTTTTCGTCCCTGCCAGGTGCCTGCTAGGAAGGATCAAAGTGACAATTTTCTGTTCATAGGATACGATTTTATTTCTTTTTCGCATACTTACATTTTTTTACCTTAAATAATATTTTGGAACATAATAATTTCCTCATAGGTGATGTGAAATGCAGTATGTGTCACATGGTAGCAAAATAAATAATTTAACGTTAACACTTAATTTAATCCCTCACAACGCTCAGGATTCTATTTTAGAATCCCTCGCTAGTCTCGCTACGTTCGGGATTCAATTGTAGAACCCTTCGCTTCGTTCAGGAATATTCAGCATTCAATGTAAGCCCTCGCCGTAAATATGTAATTTTGCTCCCTTGTGACACAATCTATAAACAAACCGCTTTAGTTATGTAGTCGATGAGCTCCCGCTCAGAGACGCTGGAGCCGGGCTGTCGGACTACGAAGGCCACCGGGTCCTCGCCAATGTCTCCCGCCGGCTTGCCCACGACGCCCGCCTCGAGCACGCCCGGATGTAGTTCTAGGATAGTCTCGAGCTCTGACGGAGCAGTCTATGAACCGAAAGTTAATAGAATTCGAATTATTTGTTTTACAAGGGGGCAAAGTTGTTGTTTAACACCTCGTGCTAAACGAGCAAGCGAAAAATTCTAAAATTGAACCACGACCGTATCAAGTAGTACAATCTTGAGAGTTGCGAGGGTATCAAGGCACGAGGGTTAAACAAACTTTGCTCCCGAGTGAAACACAATTATTTTCCGAAAGGTTACAAACTGAACCTAACCTGATGGCTTCTATATATAGGAACACCAATTTTCAAGAGTTAGGAAAATAAATGCTTTTTGAATAGAATGCGTTTCGGTGCTTCTTCGGCTGACAACCATTTTTTTTAAAAAGCGATAGGATTCCAGGGTCCAAATAATACACCTACCTTATATCCATCATAGAATATAATCTCCTTAAGCCTGCCGACGATGTAAAAGTATTTGTCTTCATCGTAGTATCCCAAGTCTCCAGTTGGAAAGAAACCCTCTTCGTCTAGATACGTGGCCCGGTCCTTCCCAATGTACCCCTTCATAAATAGAGGGCCAACGCGCAAACGTATTTCTCCGCGCTGGTTGGCTCCTAGAGTTTCACCAGTTTTTGGATCGATTACCTAAAATTAAACAGATTTTGATGGCGGACTGCTCGATATGTTTAATTGTCAAGATTTGCGCTAACTGATTCGTCGTATACGAATATTGTAAGTATTAACGTGTCGGCTCGTACAACAGTTTGTCGCGACTCGCACGCGCAATTCGTTTAGGCAGACATAGTGACTAAGTAATTCAGCATTCTGGAAAAAGTAAGGTGTATCAAGTGCTTTCAATATTACATCTATCTTATCGCCGGACTCTTTCTGTTGAGAGGGACGGTGAAAGGTATTATCAGCAAAGCAGAGCGAGATATATAGCAGAAAGTGTCCCCCGACCGGTTAAGTATATATATAAGTAGATAATATGTAATAACCCCTTATCAAGCGCAAGTATAAATAAACGGAATCAATATACTAAACGCATGAACTGTACCTTTATGTAGGTATATGTACAAAATAGTTGGTACCTAATAACATAATACTCATCTATGGTTGGTACCTTCAAAGTTATTCCAGGGTAAACCGAACCAACACTTCCACTTTTAGGTCCTTTAACACCGAATCTCTCTGACGTAAAGCAGCCAGACTCAGTCATGCCATATACTTGTACTACATCTCTTAGTGTCGGCAATCTATAAATAAACAGTGAATTTGCAAAAACTCTTGGAAATCATCAAAAATCAAAATCAATGCACTAAGGTCACACTAAGGTAGTCAGTAGGGTTAAGGTTCATAATATACAATCCTTCGCTTGAATGTGACTCAAAACAAGCACTCGAAGAAATGTCGAACTTTGTTCTCTTTCTTTTTCCACTAGTACCTATCTGATAAGCCTGTAATGTGTACCTACCGTGTACCTACACGTGTATTGGATTAAATATGTACCTACTCGTATAATATAAAAATACGTTACCACAACGAATTTATGCACCTAAAGCCTAGTCAATCAGTTAATGCCACTTAATGCATTTGAAAAAATAAATGAACATGAAAAAAAAAAACATTTTTCACCTCAGCAGCTCGAACAAGGATACTTTGCTTCTTAAAAACAGTGAGCAAAATCGCATTTTGCTCACTGAGTGAGACAAAATGACATTCAAGTGACCTTTATAGTCAAATGTCATTTCAACATGCGGGGTCTAATACAAGTTCGATATACTTGGGTTCTATTATCTCCAGTGATCGGAATAGGTAGTGCCATTTCACGGGAACTCGGTGCGTAAGCTTAGTATGGACATACCTTTTAACCCCGGGATTTCATATAAAAAATTCTAAGTTTATGTTTAGTTCAGAAATGTTATGTGTGATTTTTTTTTTGGTTACTATAGAATATGGCATCGACAAAATATGAAGTAGATACACTAACTTTGACATCCATGCAAACAAAGAAAATAAGCACGTCTTATCATTATCAGTTATCTTTTTGCATTTGCATGTTGTTTTTCTAAGTGCATTCTTAAATTATCTTTACCTGGTTCGACCTTGAGATAACTTTCTATTGTTTACCTCTATGAAGAGCTCGGGGCAGGGTGGGACAGTAGCAACAGATGCCAATATTTGTCATGCTATCTCTTTTTAGTTGAAAGATAATGTTTTAAACAAGGCAAGTATTTTAAGATTACTTATGTTCTTCTGTTCGTTAAGTTCGCACGTATTACTCATGGTTGGTTCAATTCGACTTTGGCTTGTTTACCGGACTTTGTGATCGATCATCTTATTGTGACGACGTTGGCTATCCCTAATTGGACTCTGATTTACTTGTGATTGGACTAAGTGGAACTTCTTATCTAGCTAAACATGCCTCGGCGAGCTAAGGAAGAAACTATTCTGAGTTGGATTGAATCCTATCCCGACTTAGAGTTTGATTCAACAAGACATTTAATACATTGTACTAAATGTGACGTTAATATTGGATGCAGAAAGAGTACAGTGAAGCGACACATCGAAGGACCTGTACACAAAGGATTACATCACCAACCAAATGAAAGTTTTTACTTTGATCTGATCGAGTTCCTCATACTTTGCAATATCCCATGGGTTCAAATCGAAAATCCAGCATTCACAACCTTCTTCCAGAAGTATTTTTGCTGCACTTGTACAAATCAGCCTCTACGTACTCTACCCAGTGAATCGACAATAAGAAAAGTATACCTGGACAAGTTTTATCACGCCAGAATAGCAGCTATACGCAGTGAAGTGGCAAATAAAAAAATTTGGATTTCGTTAGATGAAACGACAGACTTTCTAGGCAGATACGTGGTCCATTTCTTGGTGAAACCTTTGGATGCAACCGTTTCTCATAAAACTTATTTAATGGCGTGTAAAGTGCTCACGGTAGTGAATGGGGAGACTATTGCTAAGTTTGTTACAGACTGCTTAGAAAAAATGTGGGGAGAAGGCTATGAAAATCAACTCGATAATGTGCTTCTCTTATGTACTGACAGCGTTGCGTATATGTTAAAGGCGGGGCGAATTTTAAAAAGTGTGTTACCGAATATGAAACACGTTACATGCTTAGTTCATGCTCTGCATCGTGTGGCAGAGCAAATAAGATGTCAATATCCGGACGTAGACACCCTGATAGCTAACTTGAAAAAAGTATTTTTAAAGTCTCCTAGTAGAGTGCAACTGTTAAAGGAAATGTATCCAAATTTGCCTTTACCTCCTAAGCCAGTAATTACAAGGTGGGGTACTTGGCTCGCTGCAGTATCTTACTACGTGAAGTATTTCACTGAAATAAATACGGTTTTGTCAAGATTAAGAACATCAGATGCTGTTTCAATTAAAAAGGCTAAAAAAGTGCTTGAAAAACCCAACATAAAAAAGAATTAGATTATATCCACGAAAATTTTAATATAATAGAGGTGGCCTTAACTCGTTTACAGGAACGAAATATGTCAATGGTCGATGCCTTAATCGATTTTGATCAAGTTAGGATGGTAATCAATTGGTCTAATAGTTTACCCATAGAAAACAAATTTGAAGGGGTTATGGCTCGAAACCCGGATTTAGATACTATAAGAGAATACGCAGGAGATATTTCAAAAGAAACCGCATCTGAACATATTTCCTTTTACAAATTTGCCCCGCTGACATCAGTAGAGGTTGAAAGATCGTTTTCCACATATAAATGGATATTAGACGTCAAGAGAAATAGACTGACAGTTGAGAACATTGAAAAAATAATCGTTTGCTATTACAATTTTAAAGAAAGCAAGGAATAAACGATGTAAAATAAAATCTGTAAAGTTTGACTGGAAGAGATCACTTATAGGTGATAAGACGCTTATTCTTTACCTCTATTTTTGTGTATAATTTGTTGTATTGTATAATTTTAATTTGTATAGTAAAAAATAACGAATGTTTTAATAACGTTGATTTAATACATATGTGTACTAATGTTGATGTTTGACGATTTATTTTATGATTGTAATTTGTAACTGTTAAAAGTTATGTTGAATAAATAATTGACGTATTTATAATGACAATTTTTTATTATTTTGCATCTTCTTAATTTAGGTCAATAATATTCACTGTGAAAAAATACGAGTCCCGAAATCCCAAGGCTTATCCATGTTATGTTTAATGTTTAAGGTCATTCACCCGAAATGGCACTACCTATTCCGATCACTGATTATCTCTGTCCCTCTAGGTATGTTCTCACTGCTTAGGGTGAAAAATTTTGTGTACTACACGAGATCAAAGTTATTTACATCTCTTGCGCTTTTGAATCCCTTACTACGCTCAAGATTCTAAATTAGATTCACGAGCGTAGCGAGTTCTCTATTATAGAATCTTTCGCTTGCACGGGACTCAAAATAAGCACTCGAAGAAATATCAAACTTTGATCTCTTGTTGTACAAAATTATTGTTGCTATTGCTTGTCGGATGCCGAAAGTTAACTAATCGTTTATATTATAATCCATCAAATGCCATCAATGCACGTAACGTAACACTGAAAATATTTAAATAAAATAGTGATAACTACCTTTGTTTCAGCAAATCAATTGTTTGACCACCTAGAGGAGATGCACGACTAAATATAAATTTTAGTGAACTCAGGTCGTACTGTTCTACTGCTAGTTCTGTTTTAACTAGGTAGCCGACGAGTGAAGGCACTAACATAGCGAGATCAACCTAGAAAAATATTGAGTTAGCGTTATTTCACTTATGTATTGTCGACCACGGCGACATTTCATAATATACACTACACAGAAGCAAATTCAAGAGCCCATCAACGTGCACACGAGCACCACTGCTAAATAATCGTGATTATTTAAATTTAACGAAATATATTTAACCTTTTCGACGCCACGTCAAACACAAAAGCTGTCACTCGGACGCCACGTCACCGAAGTGTCAAAACTGAAATTGAACTTTATGCATATGCACGTAGGTCTATGTTGGTCTGTGGTCTGTGACCGATTAATCGGTCTTTGGCGTTGAACCTGCGGTGCGGGTATATCGGTCATTGGCGTCCAAAAGGTTAAAAAATGAGGCCGCTACGTACTGTATTTTATATTTACGAGTAAGTACCTTTTTGAATACATCAAAATAGTTTTTATGTTGCTGGATTCGTCGATCTATGAACTCAAAACAAAAACGGCCGTTTTAACTTTGGACGCATAGATTGACAAATCCAGCAACATAAAAACTAGTTTGATGTATTCAAAAGGTACTTAAATACAAAATACAGTCCGTAGCGGCCCCCTTTTTTAAATACCTAGGCGTTAAATTTAAATAATCACGATTATTTAGCAGTGGCGCTAGTGTGCACGTTGATGGGCTCTTAAATGAAACAGGTTCTAAGCATTGAAAGTGTCAAGGCATTGTTAGGTCTATCTTAACCTTCTTAACCCTTGCTCTAGCGTCTAAAACGAACACAGGTACATTTTTGTTAGTATAGGTACCTATCTCATACTTAACACTTTCGCTGATCGTGTGTATTTCGGCGCTTAGGGTCTATTCTAGAGATGCACCGGATATTCGGTTACTATCCGGTATCCGGCCTATCCGGCCATTATTTTGATAGTGACCCACTATCCGGCCGGATACCGGATAGTAACATTGCTTGATTTCGGAGTAAACAAAATTGAATTTAAGAAACAGTCACGGTCATAATCGTATTCGTTTTATTATTATTCCACTGACTTGCACGCGCGCTCATTTCGAACCTAGTAAATAAATAAGTCCGAGCGAATGTTCACTAGGTAACAGGTCAAATTAAAAAAAAAAATCAACGGATTGCACTCCGGGAGTGCCGGCAGAAGTGAAAACTCAACGACATTGTAATGTAACACAAAATATTAATAACAGGGCCATATTAGTGATCCAAATGACTCGAGCCCTATGAGCCTTTTTTCAGGGCTCGCCTCATCTCTTGACGCCTAAAAGGCTAAAAGCCTTTTTTATTTCATTACTTAGTAAAATAGGCTTTTAGCCTTTTAGGCGCCAAGAGATGAGGCGAGCCCTAAAAAAGAGCTAACAGGGCTCGAGTCTTTTGGATCACTAGGCCATATAGTGCAAAATGTCTGCAGCACTATGTATAATTGAGGTTAACGCAATCTAGCGTTGTATCGTCGCATTACTTGAAACCCCTATGCCCATCACTGTGGGTACTACTGGTACTACTGTTATATTAATACCAGTTTGAGGGAAAGTGAAGAGATGGGTAGTGAGTAAATACTCACGGGTAAATACCGAGTAAATACTCAGTATTTACTCAATATACCCGTATTTACTCGTTTATACCCAAATTGGTGGGTATAAACTATTTAGAGTGCTGAAAGGGGCATATAAATTTGAAATATAGGTGTATTTTGTAAGCCGCTACTGGATTAAGTACTCAAAATTGTAAGAAATGTATTTTTAAGAGGGGCACTCCATACATGTAACTAATTGTCATAAAAAAAAATTTCAGAAACGACCAACGTGTTGCACATCATTACATGGATCTTTAAAAATAACTGGAATGTTTCTAAGAACATTTTTGGATAAATTGAATATTTTGGGAAAAAAACCGTTTCGAAAGGCCAAAATAATGTTTATCTCTCTATAACTTTAGAACCAAAGTTCAGAAAAAATATGAAAATATATCGGGAGATTAGCCGTATAATAGAGTACAAAAAACAATATGTTGAACATCATCGGTTGAGCCATTTTTGAGTTTTCTTTAAAAAACCCTTAATAAAAGGTCGTAAGTGCCGCGTAAACACGCACTTTTGCGCGACATGCAGTTATCTAGAACATCGATAGAATTTAAGTACCTTATTTTTAAAGTAAATACCTTCTTATTTAAAACAAAATTGTTAACTATGCATTATCACAATTTGCCTCTCACTAATAATTACCTTTTTTCCGAAATTAAGCGTCCTATATGCTTTTTATTTTATAGATATTGTTAATACACGTTAGCACTCTTCAATAAAAGACAATTTTGTTCTTAAATCTCACTTTTTGAATATTTTATAAGCAATCGTTTTTACTCACCTAAATGAGTAAATACGGGTATTTATCGGGTGCTTTGAGTAAATACCGAGTAAATACTCAGTATTTACTCACCCCTACCCATCTCTAAGGGAAACTCACTAGATGGAATTTAAAGCAAAAAACAATGACATTGTCCGTCACACATAACATAAG
Organism: Cydia splendana; assembly: GCF_910591565.1. NCBI lineage: Eukaryota > Metazoa > Arthropoda > Insecta > Lepidoptera > Tortricidae > Cydia > Cydia splendana. The sequence goes on along the minus strand of NC_085966.1, from coordinate 5,857,140 downwards.
TCACGCAAGCGCCCTGCGACGCCTACATGAAACAGCAGGCTCAGGCATACATTTTCGCCGTGCGGTGCGTAAGGCGTAACGCGTCTCTCCTCTCTTTCTGAGAGGAGAGACGCGTTACGCCTTACGCTGTCTCGAGTTTATCATTTTTTCCCCACCTCAAAAAGTGCACAGCGCCGCTAAAGAAGTTTTCACTTCAATAAATTAAATATCAAAACCAGCACAATGCGCACCTGAAATACTGAAATGTAGGTATAGTTCCGCCGGCCGAATATTCGGCGGCCGGATACCGGATATTCGGTCGAGGGGCATGTCGGATATCCGGTATCCGGTATCCGGCCAAACAACTATCCGTTGCATCTCTAGCTATTCTACCCTTTGGTTACAGATCGTTTCGAAATCAACGATAGAATTTAGACCAAAATTGTTAGTATATGTGGTATTATCTATGAAAAGGGACCTTATTGTCGATGGCGCTTACGACACTAACATCGATGAGCACTAAACGTAGTAGTTTAAAATTGGTGATTCTGGCCCATTTTAGTTATTTTGATTTCCAATTTAGCAATTAAGTTTCTTTGATTACCACCACCATATTTACAGACTTTTACAAGGATTTCATGCATTATTTTCTAGTATGTATAACTTCAGTCCTTGAACTACGTTATTGCTTGTCAGAAACACGACGGCTCATTATTTTCTCGATAGAATCTTAAGTTGAAAACATGCCTAACACTGTCTTTATTTCCTTATGTTAGAAGTACTAGGACGAAAATGTATATGAAACTTACTTCAGTCGATAGCTTTTAAGTAAATCTTCATTATTGTTTGTCCTTTTATCGATACGTTAATTTTTTCATTCATCATTTGATGAATTCAACATTTTGCCTACTAAATTACACCCTACGCGGCAATACCTTGCGCCTATTCCTCACGCCAGTACGCCCGTGACCACTGTCAGCGTCGGACCTGTGCTAGTTTAGCGGACGTTTCATAAAATGGGTAATCACAGTATAAATATGCAAATATGTTATACACACAATGTTTTTCAACATACTTACGAAGAAAAGCAAAATAATTCTTAAATACGGTGACATTTCAGACATTCGTCCGTCATATTGTCATTTTATAACAAGTTGGGCAGCAAAGGCACACACCCATCTAACCAATCCGGAATTCAGTCACGATTGATAAATTGTGTAAACATATTTTAAAAGGCTATAAAATTAATCAAATTGAATAATTTAGACTGGTCACATTTTTGTAAAAATCGATTTCTACTGGCAAAACATATTACTTTTTGGCAACCGGGTTTTTTAACCTAATTAGACCCCGCTGAATCCGAATTTGCCGGTTGCTTGATCGAATTCTTGACTGGAAGTGAGATATGTGATATTAAAGGTCCCTTTTTTTAGTTTTTCGTAAATAACTCGTAAACGGTGGCCAATATAAAAAAAATGAACTAATAATCTACACAAAATGTTCAATAAAAAAGATTCAGTACATTTTTAGCAGGGATCAATATTTAAAAAGATAATAAAGAGGGAAAGTTAATTATAATAAATTCTAAGGTTCCTTGTTTTTATTTTTTCGTTAATAATTTGAAAAGTATGACTCATAGCAAAAACAAATCTTACACATAAATCATCATCATCATCATCATCTCAGCCATAAGACGTCCACTGCTGAACATAGGCCTCCCCCTTGGACCTCCATACGTGCCGGTTGGAAGCGACCCGCATCCAGCGTCTTCCGGCGACCTTAACAAGATCGTCTGTCCATCTTGTGGGTGGACGTCCTACGCTGCGCTTACTAGTCCGTGGTCTCTACTCGAGCACATTTCGACCCCATCGGCCATCTTCTCTGCGTGCAATGTGGCCTGCCCATTGCCACTTCAGCTTGCTAATCCGGTGGGCTATGTCGGTGACTTTAGTTCGTCTACGGATCTCCTCATTTCTGATTCGATCACGTAGAGAAACTCCGAGCATAGCCCTCTCCATAGCTCGTTGAGTGACTTTGAGTTTTGAGATGAGGCCGATAATGAAAGACCACGTTTCGGAGCCGTAAGTCATCACTGGTAACACACATTGATTAAAGACTTTCGTCTTGAGGCACTGAGGTATGTCGGACGAAAATACATTACGTAGTTTCCCGAACGCTGCCCAACCGAGTTGGATTCGGCGGTTGACCTCTTTCTCGAAGTTGGACCTACCTAATTGGACTACTTGTCCTAGGTAGATGTACGAGTCAACAACTTCGAGTACCGAGTTCCCAACAGAGACTGGGATGGGCACAACATTGGCATTTGACATAAGTTTCGTCTTGTCCATGTTCATTTTCAAGCCCACCCGTTGTGAAACTCGGTTGAGGTCATCGAGCATCATGCTGAGTTCCTCCATCGACTTTGCCATGACTACGATATCGTCGGCCAACCGAAGGTGAGTGGTGTATTCGCCGTTGATGTTGATGCCAAGTCCTTCTCATTCCAGGAGCTTGAAGGCGTCTTCCATTACGGCAGTAAACAGTTTCGGAGAGATAACGTCTCCCTGCCTTACGCCTCTTTGCAATGGAATCGCCCTCGTGCTCTGCTCCTGTACTCGGACCGACATGGTGGCGTTATTATACAAACACTTCAACACTTCGATGTACCGATAGTCAATATGGCATCGCTGAAGAGAGTCAAGCACCGCCCGTTTCCACCGAATCGAAGGCTTTCTCATAGTCCACAAACGCTAAGCATAATGGCAAGTTATACTCTTCGGTCTTCTGTATAACTTGCCGCAGCGTATGGATGTGGTCTATGGTACTATAGCCTTTTCGGAAACCGGCTTGTTCGGGAGGCTGGAAGTCATCAAGTCTGTGTTCGAGACGGTTCGTGATGACCCTTGAAAACAGCTTATAGACATGGCTCAGAAGCGTGATGGGTCTGTAGTTCTTCAATAGGTTGTTATCACCTTTTTTGAAGAACAGCACCACCTCGCCTCTATTCCATGTTTCAGGCGTTATGCCCTCGGACAAGGCGGAATTAAAGAGCTTCTGGAGGACATTAAGTACCGGTGTTCCACCCGCTCTCAGAAGCTCTGAAGTGATTTCGTCTTTGCCCGGCGCCTTGTTGTTCTTAAGCTGCTTCAGGGCCATCCTAATCTCGTACAGACTGATGTCCGGGATATCTTCGGTATAATGTCGGGACAGCTTGGCTCTTGGATCTCCTACCAAGCTGTCAACGGGCTTTGCGATCGAAGTGTATAACTGTCCATAGAACCTCTCGATCTCACCTAAAACCTCCGCTTTGCTCGACGCTATGCTGCCATCTTCCCGTTTCAGCTTTGTCAGCTGGCTTTGCCCAATAGACCCTTGCTTTCCTTGCGTTGCTTTGTCCTTTGCGAACACTTTGGAGCCTTGGTTTCGCTCAATAGTCTCTTTAATTATTTTAGTATTAAAGAGACGCAGATCATGTCGCAAGGACTTAGATATACGTCTATTGAGCTGCCTATATGACTCCGCGTCATCGGGAGACTGCAACTGTAGCGAGCGTCGTTCAGCCATGAGGTTTAAGGTTTGCTCGGTCAATTTCTGAGGTCTATCTTTACGGCGGGGTCTAAAAAACTTAGACCCTACTGTGTGGACAGTTTCCACTAGCCCGTCGTTGATTTCGTCCACTGAAGCCAAGTTCTCTAGGCAAGCAAAGCGGTTAGAGAGCTCGAGTTGAAAGCTTTTGGGGTTTTGAACATGGGCTCGAGTAGGTCGGAGCGTAGACTTCATCAGGATGGACCTTTCAAGTTTAATATTGATATTCAGTGTGCCTCTTACGATTCGGTGATCACTACCGGTCTTTACCCTGTTGATCACACATAAATAATAAACATAAAATTTCCTACAAGAAACATGTAGAACACTTTTCGCTAGGATCAATATTTAAAAAGACAAAGCAGCCGGTAAGTTAATTACAATCAGTTTTAAAGTCCCTTTTTAGTTTTTTGTAAATAACTCGTAAACGGTGTCCCATAGCAAAATAGGTTTTATGAATAAATAATCTACATAAAATTTCCTGCAAAAAACATCTGAACACTTTTCTCTAGGATCAATATTTAAACCGATATTAAAGGAAGAAAGTTCATTACAATCAATTCACATGTCACTTTTTTTAGTTTTTAGGGTCCCGTACCTCAAAAGGAAAAAACGGAACCCTTATAGGATCACTCGTGCGACTGTCTGTCTGTCTGTCCGTCTGTCACAGCCCATTTTCTTCAAAAGTACTGGACCAATTAAGTTGAAATTTGGTACACACATGTAAATTCGTGACCCAAAGACGGACATCTTACGTAAACAAATGAATTTTAAACATGGAGGCCACTTTTTAGCCAAGGGGGGTTAGTTAACATTAAGAACCTATTTTGCTATGGGCCACCGTTTACGAGTCATTTACGAAAAACTTAAAATAGGGACCTGGAAATTGATTATAATTAACTTACCCCCTTTAATACCTCATTAAATATTGATCGTAGCGAAAAAGTGTACAAAACCTTTTTTGTGGACAATTTTATGTTCAATATTTATGTATAATATTTTTTGCAACTGCCCCCGTTGCAACCGTTTACGAGTTATTTACGAAAAAAAAGCGACCTGTGAACTGATTGTGATTAACTTTCTTCCTTTAATATAGTTTTAAATATTGATCCTAGAGAAAAGTGTTCAGATGTTTTTTGCAGAAAATTTTATGGAGATTATTTATTCATAAAAACCTATTGTGCTATGGGACACCGTTTACGAGTTATTTACAAAAAACTAAAAAGGGACTTTAAAATTGATTATAATTGACTTACCGGATGCTTTGTCTTTTTAAATATTGATCCTAGCGAAGAGTGTTCTACATGTTTCTTGTAGGAAATTTTATGTTTATTATTTGTGTAAAATTTGTTTTTGCTATGAGTCATACTTTTCAAATTATTAACGAAAAAATAAAAACAAGGAACCTTAGAATTTATTATAATTAACTTTCCCTCTTTATTATCTTTTTAAATATTGATCCCTGCTAAAAATGTACTAAATCTTTTTTTATTGAAAATGTTGTGTCGATTATTAACGTTTAACAATTTTTTTTATATTGGCCACCGTTTACGAGTTATTTACGAAAAACTAAAAAAAAGAGACCTTCAAAAAGTGATTATAATTATCTTTCCCGCCTTAATATCTCTTTGAATATTGATCCTAGCGAAAAATTGTACGGAATCTTTCTTGTAGGCAATTTTATGCAGATTACTTATGTTTAAGAAAATTTTTGCTATGCGCCACCGTTTAAGAGTTATTTACGAAAAACTAAAAAAAAGGGACCTTTAATATCAACTATCTCACTTCCAGTCAAGAATTCGATCAATCAACCGGCAATTTCGGATTCAGCGGGGTCTAATTAGGTTAAAAAACCCGGTTGCCAAAAAATAATATGTTTTGCCAGTCGAAATCGATTTTTACAAATACATGATCAGTCAAGTATACACTCATATTGTATACATATAATTAATAATTATTTAGGTACACTCACCGACCTCACCGTCTTACCTACCATTTTTAGGGTTCCCTACCCAAAGGGTAAAACGGAACCCTATTAGTAAGACTCCGCTGTCCGTCCGTTCGTCCGTCCGTCTGTCAGCAGGCTGTATCTCACGAACCGTGATAGCTAGACAGTTGAAATTTTCACAGATGATGTATTTCTGTTGCCGCTATAACAACAAATACTAAAAAGTACGGAACCCTCGTTGGGCTCAGTGGGCGAGTCCGACTCGCGCTTGTCCGGTTTTTAATTTCATTAAGTACTCATCAAAATTCGAATTTACTAATAAATCTTTTTCAATATTAATTGCCGAACTAAAAATCCCGGAACTGACGATTCAGAATACCGATGTCGTCAGAATAAGGACGTAGACGTGCTGCGCGGGAATGGTGCGGTGCGCCGCGCGGGGCGCCCGCCTGCCCGTTCTACCACTCGTCTGCTTTACCCCCTTGAAAACGTAAAACTCGAGTATAAGAGCGCCTTAAATATTCTATACACTTTTTCGCTAGGATCAATCTTCTTCTCCTTCAACCTAGCGTTTTAGCTAAGCGTCCGGTCTTCAGCATCCTCTGGTGTGAGTAGATTTTAAGTAGATTACTTATGTATCAGAACATTTTTTGGTACAGGCCACCGTTTACGAGTTATTTACAAAAAATATTAACAATTGATCATATTTAACTTTTTACCTTAAATATTTTTTTAAATACTGATCCTAGCGAAAAAGTGTATAGAATATTTAATGTAGACAATTTTACGCAGATTACTTATGTATCAGAACATTTTTGCTACAGGTCACCGTTTACGAGTTATTTATAAAAAACTACAAAGGGACCTTTAAACCCGATGACTGATAAGTTCATCAGCGTCACATAACATAAATTGACCTCCGCATTGGATAGACAGCAACATTGAATGTTCCAGTAATCAAAGAAACTTAATTGATAAATTGGAAATCAAAATAACTAAAATGGGCCAGAATCCCCAATTTTAAACTACTACGTTTTGTGCTCATCGATGTTAGTGTCGTAAGCGCCATCGACAATAAGGTCCCTTTTCATAGATAATACCACATATATTGTTCTGTTTGTTGCTGTTTTAAATATTTAAAAATGCATACCTTACATAGCTGAATAGCCTTCACTAAATTTTCAGATGTAACGTCGTCCACAAATACAATTTTTCTGCCGAGCGTCATGTACATGTAAGTCAGCAATATGTCGTAAACGTGAAACCATTCTCCTATTATAAACATGTTTTTCAGAGACTCGTCCTCAAACCTAAAAATAAATAACACTGTAGGGATACATTATAAATAAGAACATGCAACGACTCACATACGTAGATTTGACCGATTTAGGCGGCCAAAATTATTTTAGCGTCTAATGTTATTTAAATTAGGGTTTATAATAAAAATACGTCGTATTTTATTGAAATCAATTATTATTTTCAAAAATTATACACCGCAAAAAAATTTTTTTTTCATACAAATGTAACTTACAAAAAAATAACGCAATGATGGAATGATGTCACTACAATAATAATAATATAACACATTCATTTTACAAAAAATAATAATAATTTATTAATCTCTCTCTTCTTCCCGGCCGATTTCGGCCACACCCTAATAGCATTTTCTTGTAGGGATTTTGTTGGGCCTTTGTTTACGATTTGCTGGAGGGCCCTCGACAAAGGCCCTCCCGAGGATTCCCAACAGAGGGCCATAAGAGTAATTTTTTCGTTGGGCCTATTTAAATAAATCATACAATTATTCAACGGGGGTGGTTTTGGTTGGGCCGTGGTTGGGCCTATTCACATTTGTTTGATGGTTGGTTAATTGTTACATTTGGCCGTACGATTTGCTGGAGGGCCCTCGACAAAGGCCCTCCCGAAGATTCCCAACAGAGGGCCATTAGAGTAATTTTTTCGTTGGGCCTCTTTAAATAAATCATACAATTATTCAACGGTGGTGGTTTTGGTTGGGCCGTGGTTGGGCCTATACACATTTGTTTGATGGTTGGTTAATTGTTACATTTGGCCGTATGGCTTGCTGTAGGGCCAACTGCAAAAAAATAAAAAAGAGCAATTTTTTCGTTGTGCTTCTGTTTGCAAATTCAACAATTACCCAACGGCAAGTCAGGTAGGTCGGTAGGTAGTCGTGCACCAGGTTGAAGGCCCAACACAGCTTGTCCCACAAAAGGCCAACATTGTAACTTTAACGTTGGGCCTTGTGTAGGATTCTTACAATACTACCGTAGGTAAATAGTTGTGTAATTTATAGTGTGCCTACAGTCTAATTATGTAATGGGCTTTTGTTTACGAGTCCTACAGTTACCCTACGTTAAGTAAGTGGTTGTGTAATACGACGTTGGGCCTTTGCTGATAAATATTACAATTACACTACGGTAGGCATTGGTTGTATCCACATGAAGGCCCTAGGCTAGGCAGCAGTTGTTGTTAATCTTCTCTGTATCGTTCCAATTTTAGTATATGTACTGCCGAAGCAAGTACACTTAGTATACACTCTAATTTGTATATATACTAACCGCACTTCGAAACTTCGTAAGCGAGATTTATGTTTTTTGAGATTTAAATTGAGAAAATGTTGGTAAAATACAATTTTTTAAATTTATGTATAAATTGTATAGTTATAGCTATTAGATTTATAAGTTACTTTAAAAAAATATTATGATTATATCCGGAATAATCGAGAAAATAACTATAACTTCGATGTTTGGAGAGAGTAACGCCATCTAGTGACGCCACAAGCAAACTCAACTGGTATTGTTGGGCATCAGTACCACAGCCAATGTTGGTAAATGCGATATTTGTGCTCACTGGGCCAACGAATGTTATCGTTGTTTAGCCACCGGTACCAAAATACACAAAGGCCCATTGTTAGGCGTCAGTGCCACTGCCAATGTTGGTAAATACTATATTTGTCATCATTGGGCCATCGGATGATATCGTTGATTGGCCAACGTTACCAAAATAAACAAAGGCCCGTTGTTGGGCATCAATGCTACAGCCAATGTTGGTAAATGTGATATTTGTCGTCATTGGGCCATCGGATGATATCGTTGATTAGCCAACGTTACCAAAATAAACAAAGGCCCATTGTTGGACATCAGTGCCACAGCCAATGTTGGTAAATGCGATTTTTGTCATCATTGGGCCATCGGATGATATCCTTGACTAGCCAACGTTACCAAAATACACAAAGGCCCATTGTTGGGCATCCGTGCCACAGCCAATGTTGGTAAATGTGGTATTCGTCACCATTGGGCCAACGAATGTTATCGTTGTTTAGCGAACGGTAGCAAAATACACAAAGGCCCATTGTTGGGCATCACTGCCACTGCCAATGTTGGTAAATGCGATATATGTCATCATTGGGCCAACGTATATTATCGTTGTTTAGCCAACGGTACCAAAATACACAAAGGCCCATTGTTGGGCATCTGTGCCACAGCGAATGTTGGTAAATGCGATGGTGGGCCAATACAAAATTAATGTTGGCTACGGAACGAACCTCATCCCAACGTTTTCCCTACCGTTGGCACCGTGGGCCCCAACGAAAATGCTACTAGGGCAGCGACTGCATTATATTATGCCTAGGAGCGGGAACTGAGCTGCTCCGCTCGCTCGTGCGCCCTCATGTGACTGCAGTACCCAATCTTCGTCTGCAGTGCTCGTCCACACCGAGGGCATGTCAGGACTCCGTCAACGTAGTGATAGGTGAAGGCTGTAGGTGGTCGGGCCTTTAGAGCATCTCGTTTATTATCAAGTCCTACCCTCCTCCGCTCTTCAAAATCATCAACCTTTAAATGCACCATGGAGTGGAGACCTCCGGACGCTTCGCCGCTTGCGCTTCCCACTCAGAGAGGTCAATATTGCATCGCCTCATGTGCCTCTTCTGAACATCCTTAAAACGGAGGAATTGGCCGCCTGGTTTCCGCTTGCCGTCCTGCAGCTCAGAGTAGAAAATGCGCTTCGCTACCCGACTCTCAGACATCCTCGAAACATGGCCACACCACCGCAGCTGCCGTCGCATAAGATAAACTTCAACTCCAGCAACTTTAGCACGCCGAAGCACTTCACACGATCTGACCAATGGATGCCCATAATGTTGCGGAGACACTTAATATAAACTGAATTTATTAATAAAAACTGATAAAAACATATTTATTATAATTAAATAGCTGTGCATTTGTAAAGTATAGTATAAGATGGTCAAGCAGTTCTTGTCAGTAGAAAAAGGCGGCAAATTTGAAAAATGTACGCGCGAAGGGATATCGTCTCATAGAAAATTTGAATTTCGCGCCTTTTTCTACTGACAAGATTTGCTTGAACATTTATATTTTTATCAAATACTGGCGGGCATCAATAGTTCCATTGCTTCGCTTGAAAAAAGTATGTGTGAGCTCTTTTTATTAGTCCTCATACTGCTAACAAGAGGATCCGATGTAAGTAATATTGTCTGTGGTATTTGTCGAGGTTGCACTCTTCCTTTGAAAACTTCCTTGCAAAGTTCAGTCTATATGCTCGAAAATGTTTATTTCGGGCTTCTGCCGCCTCCTCCGAAAGTTGGCCGATTGGTAATATTGCGTTTACGATTATGTTTTGCACCGTGCAATAATATTTTATGCATCGTCGGAGTCATGGGGTGCCAACCATACTTGGACGTCCTGGCCGATTAGATGCATTCTTCGGAATTTCAAAAGTTCCATCTAACCAAGTCGCATTTTTTAAAGTAGAGGGCGTTTTCACGCAGTGGATGGGATAACACAATGAACACTCAGAAGAACTATTATCGAGAACTATATTATTAAATTAGTAAATATCTTTCTTGTATTTTATAGATTGACAGACTTCTTAATTCAAAAGTAGTAGAGCGTGGTTTTTTAAACGAATGTTCCATAGAGGTCACATTAACAGCATTATTTTTCAAGAATCTTTCTTCAGTCCTTTGTGCCTTTGTCCATCTATCTTTCATTTGCGATTTAAATCGGGAAAAGCTATGTTTAAGGGTCATTTTACCGTCTTCGGTGAGCCCATAGTACTCAATAAGATAATTTTCTAAATGATTCAAATTTTCATTTAAATTTGGTAAATTCTGGTTCATCATCTTTTGAAATAAATATTTACGAGTCACTACTGTAACACCAGAGGCATTGACAGACTCTGTAACAAAGAAATAAGAATTACTATTAAAAAGAAAATTAAAAACGGTTTTTGGAGTTTTTACCCTGACAACTTTGATTGGCATTTATTTGGCGCTGGGCCCTTTTGGGCAGAAACTGTTATTGTTAGTATAATTTTGAATATATGCCAAAATTTTTGTGATATAAAGAACACCTGGGACGACCTGGGAAATATTTCAAAACGAGTTTTGAAAAATAAAATTTACGAAAAGTTGCTTAAATAAAGGTGTTACGTTTAAATGCTTGTTAGATACAGTAAACTGACCAAATTTTTCACATTTTTATATAATATTAACAGATTCTTACCTGAATTATAGGAATCCATTGCTTTCACTACAGTAGAGTACGTCAAAAATTGTTGTTGCAATTTATAACACTGTAAACTGAAGGCGCCGAGAACTGATACGTACGTACTGCATGTGACGACCTGTGGCCTATTTTATAAAGCTACATGTTACAATTTACAAGCGGAAGTCTCTTTCAAACCCTATATTATGTTAGAACGAGACTTCCGCTTGTAAATTGTAACTTGTAGCTTTATAAAATAGGCCACTGATTTCGATTACCTGTAGATTTGCGCAACCGTTAGCTAATGAGTCGAAAGTGGTGGGAATGGGAATGTTAGGTAGATAAGGATGTCAATTGTTTATTTGTGTGGTGATTTTCAATATTTCGACTTATGGCCGCCTAAAAAGGTCAAATCTACGTATGTGCGACTTCCTGCAAGGCAATAGTCATATTTTCCTACATACCCATGTGGCTGGCAGTTTAAAATAAAGTTTAAATGCGTCAGTTGGACTCCCTTTGGCATGCCAGTGGTGCCAGACGAATACAGGATAATTGCGGTATCTGTTTGACCCTGCACAGTGGCAGGTTCAAAAGCGGCCAAGTCTGCCACCTTCGGCACCGCCTTTAACGATACTTCTATATCGTAATTTTCGTCAAAACATATGAAGTGTTCAATGAAATCACATTCTTTTAAAACGTTCTTATATGTTTCCCAAAATAGTTGAGAACATATGAAGTATTTAGGCCTAGATAAGTTCAGTTTATGCTTTAGGACCGCTGGAAAAAACCAAAATGATCTAATTGATAATAGATTTGTGTTATCTCAGCAATAAAAAGATTTGAGCTCGTGTCCTTGCCTCGCTAGTAAGCATACAGTCATAGTATTATCATACTGACCTCTCCCAGTATCTAAATCAAGCGGAGTATAAGCTGCCCCAGTAAACACCACAGCCAAGGCAGTAGAAATAAATTGTATTCTTTTCTCGCTGCCTATACCAACAGTTTGTCCATTTCCCACTCCCAAGTCTCTCAGCAAAACTGCGACATTCACTGAATACTCAATTAATTCCTGGTATGTTATTTTCTCTCCGGACAGAGGGTTTTCCTAAAAGTTAATGAAAATTGTACCTACTCTGTAGGTAGGTACCTTAACAATAGACCCACAATGTTGATTGTGGCATCGCCTAAAACACGGCACACGGCACGGCACAGTTGGTGACGGCACTGTACCAAAATCGATCAAAAGCATTTTTAGTGTTCCGTGCAAAACTTTGTTCACGGAACACTTATGGGATCATTTTTAAACAATGATCATAACTTTGGCACAGTTTATTAATCAAAGATACGTACCTATACTAAGGATACCTACTTTAAAATTCTTGGTCTGTATTTCATGTAAATAAATATCTTTCACCACACCAGCTCGGAAAGGCTTACTTTGCACTTCATAAACTGATAGCAAAGTTGCATTTTATTCACATGTGAGGCAAAGGTTAAGGAGTTGGTAGAGGACCGGACGAGTTGGAGATTGCTCCACCGACAAGAGCACAGCTCTTAAATATAAAGAAGAAGAAGAGGCAAAGTAATCAAATACAAATTTTGAGTTGTTTTCTTATGTTTGCTGGTAGGATTGACTTTTAAATGATGATTTTGGATGATAAATATTTAATAACATTCATTTGGATTTGATTTTGTTTGATTTTACATTTAATATTTGCTTCGGGTTGGTGTGGTGAAAAATTTTCTGTTTCACTCGAGGGCAAATTTTGTTTAACCCTCGTGCTTTGAAACCCTCGCAACGCTCAAGATTCCATTTTTCGAACCACTATAGTTCGTTTTTTTAGCATTAGAAATAAGGTAAACAATCTTGATGTGTCTTTTAATTGAAAAACACATTTTAAAAATAAGTTACGGCAAATATGTAACAATTATGAATCTAATACGATAATTTATATACTTCAGTGGGCGCAGCACGGTTCCATTTTTATCGTCTATCACTATGCGCGTCCCTTTCGCACTTACGTACTTGTTAGAACGTGACAGGCATGGTGACAAGGGATAAAAACGCGACCGTGCTAAGCCGCCTACTGCTTTCATAAGTAATAGGTAATAATTACAGATTTTTAAAAAGCGTTTTTCAATTAAAAGACATGTCAAGCTCGCTTACCTTCTTTCAAGTTCTTTCTAATGCTAAAAAAAACGAACTATCTATAGCTACGCTCGTGGTTCAATTTTGGAATCTTTCGCTTGCTCAATATCAATATTAGCACGAGCGGTTAAACAACAACTTTGCCCCCTTGTAAAACAAATAACTATTTCTACGTCATGAAAAACTGTACAAACTGGCCCCTGTTTCACCAACGTGACAGGTGCGACGAATTGTAAAATCACTGTTGCTGACGTCACAGGCATCCATGGGCTACGGTTACCGCTTACCATCGGGCGGGCCGTATTCCTGTTTGCCACCATCATTGTATTATTAAAAAAAACTTTATGATATCGGAAAAAAACAGATATTTCTCTTGCTAAGTTTATGACAATTGTCACAAGAAACACTACAATTGTCACGAAATTCAGACATATAACTCATTACCTGTCAAGAATTACCTACAATTCTTCTAAATCTTTGACAATTGTCAGAAACTTCGCAGGAGAAATATCTGTTTTTATCCGATATAATAAAGTTTTTTTAAATAATACAATGATGGTGGCAAACAGGAGTACGGCCCGCCCGATGGTAAGTGGTAATCGTAGCCCATGGATGCCTGTGACGTCAGCAACAGTGATTTTACAATTCGTCGCACCTGTCACCGATGTGAAATTGGGGCCTGGACTGCCTCTGTCTGGACGCATGCAGCACGCATGCAACTTCGGGGTGTCATTTGTGCGTTGTCGAAGCTTTGAATTAGTTTGTACCTACTCTTCATTATGAATTTATGAAGAACCCTATTCACCTGTTCTTCTACAAAACCTTTTCTTTTTTTTGTGTTAAAAATAACTCACCACTGCTATTTCGCTACTTTTGCAAAACGATTTTAGCCGATCAAACAGATATTTTCCGAAATTTAAATGTGCTGGCACTTGAATATTTTCATTGCCATATACGTAGAGACTATTCTTAAACATCGTACACATTTTATTTTAAACAACTTTTTTTATATTGGTACTTTAGGTTTTAGAAAATATTAACTTTATTTGATTTACCTCTTGATGCGATAGTCTATTTGTAATAAACAATGAAATATGTAAAATTCCCTAATATACCTATATTTTATCGTTATCAGTTGGCTAAACTAAATAATAATAAATAGATAGGTACTTAAGTAAATATGATAAGCTAGGTACATTTTGTTGGTTTCGCTAGCAACAGATGTTAGGCCAAGCGCGCACCACGATTTTAATTTTTGCGACACGATTTTAGAATCGCGCTGTAATATATCGCAGAAAATTCACTGCGCGCACTGCGATGAAAAAGTCGACGATTTGTTCATTCTCAACATGGATTTCGTAGCAGTCGTTTGTCATGAAACGTGTCTTTAATATGCCATCGCCGTATAAATTTGAGTATTTATACCACAAAGGTGATCTCCTTCTATTTCCATAATTAAATGGTCAATATCGTCTCATCTTGAGACTCCATCGGAGAAGCAGGTTTCGACATGTTGAGGCTTGGAGAGCGAAGTGCCGACTGAGGTCCGGGTTGCGATTTTATTATCGCACTGACTGTGTTATCTTTCGACACCCTTTTGAAGGGGTGCGAGTGGCCTCTTCCGCCTTCCGGCTGCGGAGGCTGTATCTGGTCGCGCCCCACCTCGTGGGGCGGTCGATCGCACGTCTTTTTGGGGACGGCTGTGTATCCAGTGTGTGGGCCAGCTTTTTCGCCGCCACCCCTAGCCTGGTGATACCGTTTGAGCGGGGCCAGGTTTCGGGGCTTTATTATCGCAGTGCGCGCAGTGCCATACAACTCCGTATGCTGCAATTCACTTTGCGACAATCGCATCGCGAGCAGTCGCGGAAAAATGTGACAAATCACAATTTTAAAATCGCTGCGATTTTTTTGTCGCATATGCGCGCACTGCCATATAAACACATACGTTACATTTCTGCGACTAAATTATCGCGCGACAAAAAGTCGTGGTGCGCGCTTGGCCTTATGTCGAAGGATGTTTAGGGTTCCGTATTATCAAAAAGGTAAACTCATGGTGCGACTCTGTCGGTCAGTCTGTCTGTTAATCAGTTACATTGCTAAATATCTCGAGAACTACTTTAAGTTAAATGCGCAATCTATATGAAATATGGAATAGAGTCTGTGCGGAAAGAGAAGAGTCGTGAAATGTAGGGGAGCCCATACATTCTACGACTCTTCTCTTTCCGCACAGACCCTAGGTAGTTAAAATAGACACTTCAAATAATATGGTGTCTAAAAATATTGACTAAAATGCCGACTGCTGTCCCATCCCAGCAAAATAGCAAAACAGAGATTTGGCTAAATTTATGCAAGTAGGTATGTGTACCTAAAAACAAGATCAGAGAAGGCCATTCCAGATGTGACAATTTCGCCCAACCTGATTAAATTACGAAACCACGAAAACATCTGACGTCAATTTAACTGAATTGAGTTGCCATTTAACATTTTTTTTTACATATACAGGGTGAAATTTAATTCACTGGCCAAATTGAAACACCCGAAAGAACTCGAAAAAATATTAAACACGTGTTTTTTCTTTTAATACCGCTCAGTACATTTTTTTCGAAATAACTCATCATCAAGTTGTCCTAAAAACCTCGTACGTTATGGTGAACCGACAACTACCCACTACACCCGCTTCTCTCTTATCAGTTAAGGTCATTGACACCCCGCCCCTCCCGCTGTTTGCAATCGCGTCACCAATTATGAACCCTATTGCAGCGAGATAAGACGCTTACCTACATAAGTTGCTAATTTTTCCTTCATACTTTAACGGGCTTAGAGCCATCAAAATGCAAAGGCAACCCATTTTTAATCTAAAATATTATTTCTGACTAATGATTATTAACAAAACGTCCGTGGCTTAAAAACTATGAGTAAAAACTAGGTCAGGAATCTTTGCATTCAGGCGTATTTAAAAAATTGAATCATCTTATGTACTTACATTTGATTAAAAGTCGACGCAATTAACGAAAGTCCCACGAGATGGTACTCTTGGATTCAATCCTTGTCTGCGAAGGCGTGGAACTGATTCCATTTCGTATAATCTTTGTGCACCACGTAAACACTCACCACTTAATAAATAACACCGTACCATTTCCTAATATTCCCGGTTCGAAAACATTTTTTTAAACCTTAGTACGCGCGCGATTATTATTTTAAGGATGGCGAGTGACGAGTGACTAATCATTTATGCTAACCGTTATGTTTCCCGCTAGCGCGGAATGGTTTAGACTACCCTCGAAATTGATAAACCTGCCTACCATCGCCAACACTAACTGGGTGGACCCTATTGCAACGATTATAAGGTTTAGTGAAGGTCAGATAAGTGTTTTGCTGATGTTGTTGTTAAAACCTACTATTAGGTTTGTTTACATTTGTTGTAATAGGGTGACCACGACTCGTGGAAAGTATTTAAAAATTGAAAAATGAAAATTAAAAAAAAATGTACTCTTTTTTTTCGCTAAATAGATTCCTTAAGTGTAACCTAGTGCCTGGAATGAATATGGCCAGTGATTTAAATTTCACCCTGTATAGTCCGTCGACGTCCATCCGCCCACAAAAGTCAAAATTCATATGAAAATACGAACCACATAAGGCGATGGCACATATTGTCGCTGCCAAGTTGGTGCAAACTTGGCTTAGACTAAATTATGCTAAAAAATATGCCAGATGCTAAATGGAAAAATTTGGTCCCAAAGCGAGTGAAAATATGCCAGATCTGGCATCATTTATGCCAAGTTGGCAGCACTGGCTTCGACTAAGCTTCCAATCCTAAACGACTCTCCCCACTAAGCCCATGAGGGGAATTAACCAACGAGCGCTTTTTCAACGCGCGTTAAAAAAGCGTTGAATGACACAAATGGAAACATGTGTATTTGTTCACACGATGGCGGTGGTGTTTTTTATCAAGCGTTGTTGGATTTTAAATCGAATTTAGCGTGTGGACGGATTCAAGTGCTTTTTTAACGCGCATTGAAAAAGCGCTCGAGCTTAATGTTAGTATGTTGTTGTTGTTGTTTCCCGTGGTGAATAGTTGGATGTGCAACACGTCGCTTGCTCGGGGCTCATAATTAGCTCTCGAAACAAATATTAACTTTGCTCTCATCTCATCTTGCACAATCACAATAAGGCATTAAGTCCGCTATTTGTAGGTAGGTACTTATTTTTACTGTGCAATAAAATTTAAATATTTTGAATAAATAATCTATACCCTAAAGTTTTCTAAAGCTACCCATTTCGGATGGCGCGATTCAGTACTTTTAGTACATGGAACAGCGCCATCTAACGTACGATTTGTAAACTAAAGAAAAATTGTAGAGATCGATCAAAATCAGTCATACAAATGTATGTCACATTTTAAAATAAATAAATAATATTGCTTACAACTAACAATACTTTGAACCAGTATTAGATTGAACTTTAATAATTAAAGTGTTTCTAAAATGTACAAGTTACTTAGGAGGCATGCTAAAAATACAAGAATTTTACAAAAATATATCACAACACCTGTATACTACATTCAGAACGACAAGAATTTGCTATTCAATGACATTTACGTGAGTGTTGTCAAGTCGTACTATTAGTACTATTTTAGTTTTTATATTGACAGCATAATGGCTTGCTAAAATACAAGTTAGAATACATCAAAGTAATCAAAATTATATGAAATAACATAAAATTACAAGTTTTAAATTCTTAAATATTTAAAAGTGGATTTTGAATGTGTGCCCAAAACATATTTTGTTTTAGTAGAAAAATATAATTTGTGATTGGTATCACTAATAATTGCCCTGACCCCATCCATCAAAAGTTTATATAGTCAATGTGATACCAATTTTAAGCTTATTTTTGCTCTTTAAAAACGTTGTGAGTGTTTATTATACATATGACTTTGTCTATTCATTGCTATCCTTTCGGGAACAGTGCTGAAATTTGCTTGAAAACTATAAATAATCACTATGTTATGTGACATCCTTGTCCAGACTTTTGCTTCTTATTGTGTTCTATTTCTACGCTCTTCGACGATGTTTATTATACTAGCGTAACTTATTTCGCTTTCAGATACTAAATGGATAACGTTTGAGAGAAGCGGTGTGCGTTAAAGACGAGTTTAGATGCAGTGCAATATGATTTTGTATTGAAATCTATTGTTCACTGTACAGAGGTATCATGGGGTCCATGCGACCAACCGGACGATTCCTTTCGTTTACGAAGAACATTCCGAGGGCACAGAAACCAACTGGTATGTGTGTTGTTATTTTGTAACTCTGTATAAACAAGATTCTTTAGTTATGAATCATGGAATTAATATGATCTTGAATGTCCTTGCTGTCCGAGTTTAAAAGGCAATTCAGTGTGTTTACTGTCGGTTTAGACTGTATCGTCTGCTTCTTTGTCGAATAGTCCCGAAGATTATGACAAAGTAATAAAAATTGCATCAGCTTAAACATTTCTTGTTGACTTTCACCTTTAGGTAAATGTCAATTTGACTTCTTTATCATGAGTTTACTTTTACTTTATGTTTTTATGATGTTTACTTTAATTTTATAAATATACATCAAATATCATCTAAGGTTGTCTGGAAGAGATCGCTTTTTAGCGATTAGACCGCCTGTTGTTTACCTCTGCTTGTATATGTATGTATAAACTCTTTATTGTACAAAACACAGAGCACAAATTAATGGCACAGGATAGGCAGTACAAAGGCTTGTACTTCTGTTTTCTTTTGCATTGTGTTCTTTTATTGAGGTGTGCAATAATAGTACATTGCGATACAAGTGTGCTACATTGGTCATACACACTGAGGTGATATCGCAATAAGGAAGCTGATGTGTGTATTTACATACATTTTAATTTGAGTTCAGTTCTTGAGTTTAGTTCTTCATCTTTGCATTTGTAAAATCAGATATTTTCCACCTAATTTGGAAAAATCTAAGAAAAGCCTGTTTTCTGCATATAAAATTGCCAAAAAGTCTGTATTAATTATAATATTACTTTTCAGTGGCCAGTGGGTTTCCCCAAAGTTTGTCCGGTAGCGAGACGGATGTCTCAACATCAAACGAGAACCTGTCCCGTGAGGAGCGCTACGTGGTGCGCCACACCGCGCGCGTCGAGCCACAGGGACAGGAAACCCAGAACAATAATAATAACAACAGGAATTCCTTGAAGGTAATCTAAATTTAATATTTGATTGTCCAGAAGTTAGCAACCAATGATAAACTTTTGATTCAACTATGGTTGATCATCATCACATATTGATCTTCTTACTGGCGCAGTAAAAATTACTAAAATAAGGCCTAATGGTATTCTGCACAGGAACATAACCCACTATTAACAATTAATAGAATAAGCGAAATATATATATGTACCAAATAAAGACCTGAGACGCTGGTCCCGAGGGACAGGGGCTCCTCGTCCCTTAAAATTTAGTAAATGTAACATATGGAAGTTATGGAACACAAACATATTAATTTCTTTCTTTCTTTGACTCAACACTTGTGACATAACACCTCCAGCTTACACAGATCTTTTACACAATTTAGGGACAAAAACCGATAAGGAAAAAGCTTTATGACCGCGCAATAGGCGCGAAAACCGGAAACAGACCGGCCGATGCGAGCCAAGCCGAACGACGACTTTTTCGCTCTTATTGCGCAGACATAAAGCTTTTTCCTATCGGATTTTGCCGATTCCGCGTATGTGGCGGAACCCTTAGCTGTCACAATCCTACGGGAATAAAAAAAATTAACTATTCATTGATAATAAACGATTTCTACCCAGATTTTCCAACCGGTACGTATGGATGTCCAAGGGGGAGGCCTACGAGTATGGTCAGCAGTGGATGTCTTATGGCTGAGATGATGATGATGATGATGAAACGATTTCTCATTTTCATTCATTCTGCACAGGAAAGCGTGACCGGCAGCAACCGCAACTCTCTGAAGGAGTCCGTGGGCGGCGGTAACAGTAACCGGAGCTCCCTCGATGTGTCATCTTCATCATACAACACGCTCATCATACACAACCAAGACGACCCATGGCCGACGCGGCCGACGCCTATTCGGTAAGTTTTTGGTTTGTTATCTATAGTCGGTATCTTTAGATATTTATAAGAAAGTCAACAAACAATTTGTAAATTTTCGGGTAGTTATAAAATTTATTGGTAAACCAACCAAATACAAAACCGCCTTGATCAGTCACTGAACGACCTGACTTTAACCTACATTATTTCATGGTCTAATAAAACATGGTCTTCCATTCCCAGAGTGACACGGGCCTACGTCACAATAACATTGCCACTTTATTTCAACATAACATGTTACATGGGTACATTATACCTATGGTTAATAAGTTAAAATATTTCTTTATAATTTTATAATTTTCATTTATATGTATTTTAGCTTAAATTTTACAATAACACGTCATTTTTAATTACTCGTTAGCAATATCTTCCGATTCACGAAAGAAATTTCAGACTTTCGGGTAATTCTGTTTATACTACTGGCAACACAGGATAGCGCTGTGCACATTTGACAATTCGGATCTAGATAACTTCATGCCCTGACCGTCATCCTTGTCGAACGCGTGTTATTTCCTTCTCGCTCAGTGTCAGCAGTCGCAGTGTTTTCCAAACTTTTCACGTCGTAAGCTTGGTAATTAATGTGTAACTGTGAATTAGTTTTTTAAACGTCTTGTATAGATAAATAAAGTTTAATTTAATACATTAGATTTGTTTTATTTTACTATGTTTCTACATGAATAACTTAAAATTAATGCCGTTAAAATAATTTTCACCGTTGGTTAAAATTCTCCCACATTTCAAAGTTTGAGAACCTGTAAACAGCATGATGACGTAGGCGCGTGTCAGTTAGGTCATACGCGAATCTCGGAATGGAGTACCAGGCGGAGTATATTATTATACCATGCATTATTTGATCCTGTAATGTTTTCATCTACCCTCAACTGGCTTAAGGAGCCATTTGAGGGTAGATTTTGTTTACTTTTATATAAATACCTAAAAATACAGAGTATAGAGCGTTTTATACATTAAGATTAAGATCATGTCGGTCTCGTATCAGTCTATAAACCCACTATAAAACGGTGTGTTACAGCGTAAATCGTCTTCAATAGCTGAAAGCACCAGTGATAAAATATAAGCGATATTTTTTACTATAGAGAATCATATAAACTACTGTTTCTATCTTCGACGATAAAAATCACGAAACGTATAGTGGTCGTGCGCGTTGCAGTCAAGTCGATAACCTGAGGGCTTCATTACTGCACCATGTGAACCAGCACTAATTCATCGGTACTCCCACGAGCCCTTTCTCAGATCTCTTTAATATCTTTTTGACGAGTTTAGGGTAGACTTCGTTCATTCGCACAAACCTTGTCCCACAAAGAAACTAACAAAATGAACATTCCGCAGAGAACACGAACGAACCAGCAGCGAAGTGAAGCACACCACAACTCAATCCTCGCCATACCACACGCTAAAGAAAACTGAAACCAAGAAGCCTAGCGGCATACCACTTCCCAAGGTCCACAAGGAACAAGCTGTCACCACCACGGCCAACTACATTGATATTGGTGGGCAGAGGATCTACACTAGTCCCCCTGATCATTCCGTTCAGGTTAGTAAAGTAGTTTTGGAAATATTACTACATTTTCAGCTTAGTCTAATCTCAATAGATGGCGTGCAATCTTTCTAATAAAATAGGTATTTTGGAGCCGTTATACGGTATACCCCTTATTTGACTACTAGGTTGAACTAACTAGGTGATTTCCACTTATGCAAAAGTTTTTGTTACCATGATTTATACTGGTATAAAGAGTGAATGCTATGCAAAATCATATTTATGCAAGATTTCTAGAGTTTGCGAACGAAAACATGAGGAATGAGCTAAGCGGGAGGGTGTACACCAGGGCAGGAAAGGGTAATCCTGGCTCTCTTACGATTTCTCAGCCCTCGAGTGTTACTTGAAGATGATTATAAAAAGATACGTCTAGGAAAAAAGTCTTAGCCTTTTTTTACTTCACAGGAAATAACCGAGATCCCTGATGACTTCCTCAACCAATCATCAGTCCTCAAACACCTGGCCAAAGAGGTGGCCGGCACGCCGAGCGCGGAGCGCGGTCCCACCGAGCGGAAACCGAAGGGCAAACCCAACAAGCTTAGCAAGGAGAAGCTTAGCTTGAGTCGCTCGCAGCCGGACCTTACTGGGTGAGGATTATAATTTTTATGATATTACCCGTTTTAAAACTATTTTTTTAGGCACAGGCACATGCCGCTATTCGTTCCTGGGTTATCGCCTTAGAACTTTTCTTTTGGCAGACTTATTGCGATAAGGCTGCTCCCAAACATAGTTTCTACCATGAGGAGGTTACTTCAAAATTTCGTGTATTCTTATCTCTGTCTCTTCAAGGGACAAATTTTGGAATTTCTATGTTCGCGGTAGTTTCCAGTATACACAGGTAACTCAGTGTAGGTAATCTCGGGTTCTTTTAGACTTTAAGCAGCATACAAAGATGAAAATGTTTTGAGTTTTCGACTTTTCCTTTCTACTGATTCAGTTTTCAATGGTTGGTATTTAAACGTTCAGCAAAAAATACTAACCTGGCCTAAAAACTAACTGCACAGCAATAAAACTAGGTACTAGCATAGCATTAAACAGCATTCTGCTATGCAATTCTGATTTTTTTTTAAAACGTATTTTTTTTGACTCGTTTTCTGTACTTCAGCCACTGGACTTTGATAACTGATCCTCTTCCTCCAGTGTGGGCACTGGCGTGGGCTCGGGCGTGCGCGCCGTGCCGGGCGGCTCGGAGTCGTCGGGCTGGTGCAGCGGCGGCGAGGGCTCCGTGGGCGGCGAGGAGCCCGACGACGCCTTCGCGGCCGTGCTGGACGCCCTCGCCGCCGAGAACCAGCAGCTCAAGAGGCAGCTCCAAGACGCGCTCGAGCGCGTCTCCAAGACCAACAAGGTTGGTACCTGTTACATTTCCCGTAGACTTTTAGTATGGCCAAGCGTGCGAAACTCCTCCCTTCGGGCAAACTCAACTGCATTCGGCTCAGCATTGCTCCGAGTAATTATTAGGGTTGACACAACTTGACGTCCCTTTACGTGCACGACCACAGATAAGATAATGACTTGAATGTTGACAACCCTAAATAGCCGAAAGGGATAGTGCCATATATGTATTAGAAAGGGACAGCATGATTCGGCCCTGAACCGCTGTCAAACTTCGGTTTTGTAGGAAGTTTCCTTTCAGTACGGTAGTACTATTATTTATTCTGTGGTATGGCAGCGCCCATGTGTGGTGACTGCGAGTTGTCTTAAATGCATCTTGTAGTTAAGGTGATCCGTTGGCCGTCCATAATTAATGTACATTTTGTTCCAGTTGGAAGAGGAAGTCGAAAAAGTCCGATGCGCTCACGAAGAACTAGTCGGGTCATGTTCCCGACGGGAGCAACTAGAGCGAGCCGCGCGCACGAGACTGCAGGCAGACTGCCGCCGGCTGCACGACCTCAACCGCGCGCTTAAGCAACAGGTACACGCGTATATCCTTCAATTGAAAGACGTGAAGAAAGTTCACTAGGAGCTCGTCAGGTCATGTTCCCGCCGGGAGCAACTATACGGAGCCGCTCGCGCGAGACTTCAGGCAGACTGCCGCCGGCTGCACGACCTCAACCGCGCGCTCAAGCTGCAGGTAGCTAATTCATACTCAATATAATGACCTGAAATTCAGGATATTTATTTTCCTTATTAGGTATGCCGCTTTCCTCTATCTCGTGCTAATCTTTGGCGTTCGACAGACCTCGTCTGACCTTTTTGGGTGATTAGGACTATTAGGAGACTTCCATGAACCACGAATTTATTGATTAGTTTAGCCACCCCACCATTGAGCTTATTTCAACCAATGAACTAGTGCCAGTCAGTCATTGTTTCTATCGTGTTACATTTTGCTTAATGAGAGAGTGAGACGCAATGCACATTTGTTCATATATTGGATAGATGGAATATCACCCTTATTTACGTCTAGTATGTGCAGGTGGAGTTGTTGTCGGCGGGCGTGCGCGCCGACGGCGACAGCAACGCGGAGGCGCTGCGGAAGGAACTGCAGAACAGGGAGATGCTCATCGCTCAACTCATTGCACAGAGTAAGTTGTACTTTAGGAGTTAAGAGAATGCGAGGAGGAGAGATAAGTCAGGGAAAAAATGCATGCTGAAACAGAGGGGGATGAGTGGAAAAAAGAGGCAAAGTACAAGTGAGATTAAAATTGGTAGAGATAGAGACAGGCTAAGGAAGTAAGGACAACGTGCCGTCGCGGTTACGCGCCGCGGCGCGTTGTGAGGTGGACCGTATCTTCGATTTTAGTATGCAACCTCCTGTGGTTGTACAGTCAGGTGACTAACTAATATGTTACACAACGAAGGCCGCAAAAATATCTGACACGATCTTATTTGCAGAGCCATAAGAGCGTGTCATATTTTTGCGTCCTTCGAAGAGTACCAGGAGACTGTACGCACTTACGCGTATCAGACTGATGTGATGCATGTTTGAATTCATATTTGTTTGTTTATAGACAAGGAGCTGGCATGCAGTAAAGAGCGACAAGAGATAGAGATGGCAGCCCAACGAGCCACTCTACAAGAACAGCGCACGCATATCGACATACTCGACACCGCGCTCACCAACGCGCAGGCCAACGTCGTGCGCCTCGAGGAGGAGGTATATTTTAAATTTTCGTACTATATGCCTGGTTGATTGCGCAACAAATAAATAGTTAAACGCAAAAATGTACGAATACAAGCAATATGTAGCACAGGCTGCTTGAGCTGTATGCTAAAGCTAGATGTGCTATTAACTGGATCAAGTAAAACCGCGGCTTCGTACTTGAGCACGCAGTATGTGCAAATTATCTGTCTCAATTGCGCTTGCGATTCCCAGTCCTGAAAATGTAACGCTGCTACGCTGGCACGTCTCTGGATTTGCACACTTTTATACCGTGCTTTACAAGTTTACGTAGACTATTAGCTGTGTAAGTGCTTCTACTTGCGCAAGTAACGCACCTTATGCAAGAGCATTTAATAACAATGATAATGTGTTCATTGTAAAATATTTCAACGCTTATTATTGTTTAGTGCCGCCATGCAAGCGGCTACGTGGAGCGCGTCATGGGCCTTCAACGCGCGTTGGCGTCTCTCCAACAAGCTTCAGACCGCCGCGAACACACCGAGAGAAAACTCAGGGCACAGCTCGAGAAGGAACTACAGACATTGAGGTTGGTCTCATTTGGCAGGGCCGCCATGTGAAGCGTGTTATATAACTTCAACGTGCGTTGGCGTCTCTCCAACAGCTTCAGACCGCCGTGAACACACCGAGAGAAAACTCAGGGCGCAACTTGAGAAGAAACTACAGACATTGAGGTTGGTCTCATTTGGCAGGGCCGCCATGTGAAGCGTGTTATATAATTTCAACGTGCCTTAGCGTCTCTCCAACAAACTTTGGACCGTCGCCAACTCAACGAGCAGAATCTTAGGGCATAAGGCTTCGTGCGATGTGCTGAACGGTTTTCTTTAACTAAATGCGACAGTTGGCGAGCCTTTCGCACGTCTATAATGTGTATATGTATTCTCTCAATTCTTTCTTCATGATTTAATGTTTTTGTCCAGAAAACGCGAGTGCAACTGCGGCGAGCGCGGCGCGAGCACCGCGGGCGGCGAGGCGGAACTGCGCCGACAGCTGAGGGAGCGAGACGAAAGACTCCTCGCGCTAGAGGGAGAGTGCGCCAAGTGGGAGCAACGCTACCTTGAGGAGGCGGCCCTAAGACAGGCTGCTGTTTCTGCTGCTTCAATACCCAAGTAATACTTTTACCATGCATTATCCACTAATCATAGCCTTCCTTTCTTACTTGGAATACGGCAGGGTCGCCATGAAGGGAGGGTTTTAGCGATAAATATGTTATTTCTGATGAAATTAGGCAGTATACACGTTTAAAAAAGTACTATACGGAACGGACGCAACAAATTACATGCTACTACACCATAAGCTTAACACATTCAACACCAAGAACCCGACTGTCGGGTACACTGTTCGTAGCGACTACGCGCTACATACGACGAAACCGTGGCTACGCGCTACGAGCGTAACCCGTAGCACTTAGTGGTATTGAATGTGTTAAGTCATAATAACGTCGTCGTCGTATTCAAGTCTATGATTATGAAAATTCTTTAAAAAAAAAATTATTTGATTAATATTCCTATGTCAATGTCTTCAGTTTATATGTGTACAGGGACGCAAAAATAGCTGCTCTAGAGAAGACCTCAGCGGAGTCCGAGCGGCTGATGGCCGAGGCCCGCAGCGAGAAGATCCGACATATGGACGAGCTGCATTTAGCGCAGAAGAAACTGGCTGACCAGGAGAGCAGGTATAACACAATCATATTTCCTCCTAAAATACAAGGAAAATATCACAAGCATTTTTTTATCGTTTTCTGAAATCTAAATATTCGTCTAGCGCTGTTTGTTTTATTTTTATAAATATAAATAATTGGGGTATATTTTAACTCCTTCCTCAATTTTAATAAATCAAATGTTATGGTACAGTGTATTTGAGTGTATGCAGTCAGAATATTGGCGGATTTTTGTATCATTAAGTCAGATCACATCCTATGTACATAACCTAAAAGGAGAAGATCTTAACGAAGTCATAAAAAGATTAAAACCGTTAATTATCTGCAGGGTTAAGGAGCTGGAGTCGAAGGTAGCGGAGCGCGACGCGATGATCAAAGTGCTGCAGAAACACACCAGCGCCGCCTACGACAGCGGCGCCTCTCTGCGGAACAACTCCAGCCGCGAGGAACTAGGTAATGTCACAGAATAAATAATAGTACTACCGATACCGTACAGAAAGGAAACTTCCTACAAAACCGAAGGTTGACAGCGGTTCAGGGTCGAATCATGCTGTCCCTTTCTAATACATATATGGCACTATCCCTTTCGGCTATTTAGGGTTGTCAAAATTCAAGTGATTATCTTATCTGTGGTCGTGCACGCAAAAGGAAGTCAAGTGGTGCCAACCCTAATAATTGCTCGGAGCAATGCTGAGCCGAGCGGAGTCAAGTTTGGCCGAAGTCAGGAGTTTCGCACCCCTGGTAATGTCAAATGTGTTTCTGTTTTCGTGATCACTAGTGTTAACAACTATAATATAAATTTAATCTAATTTGTGTTGGATTGCTTGAACCACCGAAGTTAAAAAGAATATTCAGTGTTTTACGGAGCCATGACGTTAAGAGTTTACTTTTAGAGGTAATTTCATTTTAAATAAACCTACTGATTTTGTCCTTCCATTGTGAGATGACTATGAGTTGCGCGGTTATGTTACATTGTAAACCGACCGCAACAGACTTGTGAATCTATTGTGTCAACTAGTCCGAAAATAAGCGTTTTGGTTTTTCGGTGATACAAGAAACTAACAGTTCTTGCGCTGGTGGCGGCAAGAGCGTGCGATTCTCAATCCGGAGGTTGCCGGTTCAAACCCCGACTCGT
Organism: Cydia splendana; assembly: GCF_910591565.1. Taxonomy (NCBI): domain Eukaryota; kingdom Metazoa; phylum Arthropoda; class Insecta; order Lepidoptera; family Tortricidae; genus Cydia; species Cydia splendana. Next base: position 5,829,366 of record NC_085966.1, on the reverse strand, counting down.
ACCTATGAGTTTTTCGGAACGGAAATGTACCTAATATCATTTAATATTTACCAGTCGCTTTTCGGTGAAGGAAAACATCGTGAGGAAACCGGACTAATCCCAATAAGGCCTAGTTGCCCCTCTGGGTTGGAAGGTCAGATGGCAGTCGCTTTCGTAAAAACTAGTGCCTACGCCAATTCTTGGGATTTTAGCTTTGAATATTTACCTCGATTTCAACAGTTTTATCCTCCTAAGGCCCAAGGTCCTACCTATATTACTTATTCATTTCGATGAAATTTAAATCGTATTCAATTGGAACAGACTCGCTTTTGCTTTGTTTCGTTCAATTTTCCAACAACGAAAAGTCAACTCTATTTCCTACACTGTAGATTCAAATTTCAGTGGCAAATTTTGGATCTTTCATTGTATGGTTGGACCTTAGGCACAGAGTAAATAGTAGTACTAGGTACAGAAGACTCACTCTCTAACAAAACGCGTCTGTTACGATCAGGACAGATATGGCCGCTAGGTGGCGACAGCGCCACGCGCGGCTTATGGCTAGCCACCAAAATTGTTGCGGAACGGATGTACTTGTAGCTACCTGTTGCAAAGCGACGAAATCGCGGAGTGAGCCACGCCTGCCTCAGGAGGTTAAGTTAATATCGTTAATGTTGTATGTGTTGCAGTGGGCCTGTCGTCGGGCGCGTCGTTCTCCAGCGCGGAGGGCGTGGGCGGCGTGCCGGCGCGCTACCGCCACCTCCAGCGCCGCAACTACTCCCCGCAGGAGAACTGCAGCGGTACCTACTGATCTGAAGCTTTCTCTCTCTTGCTCTTTCTTATCTTAGGGCCCCTTGCACCATCCCACTAACCCGGGGTTAGCCGGTTAAACCTGGAGTTGCCATGGTTACCAGCACAATTTGACACCGGGTTAACGGTTTAACCGCTTAACACTGGGTTATTGGGATGGTGCAAGGGCCTTTAGGGTTTATCTCGATTGTATCCTCCGCTACTGCTTGGGAACCCAGGCTCAGAAGACTTAGCGCTTAAGTTACTCTTGCATATACATACTTGTAGGAGAAAAAAGATAAGCGATTGAACATAGTGTTTCGGGGTTATCGCCAAACTTTCCGCTGTTTTTTACTATACATCGCTTGAACTTCGGCATCCTGTTTTGTAAGATCATTGACATGCATGTAATCTTTGTCTAGCTAACACTTCTTGGGCTTTCTTTTTGTAATTCTCGAGCCTAAGGCGAAATGACGTAATATTGAAATGCAAAGTCCCTCTATGTTATACAGAACGACACAATTAAATATCTGATACCTTTTATTTGCTTTCAGGAAAAGTTTAAAATTCCATGAGCATTCCATAAAATTGTGTACCGTTTGTCCCATACAAGCGCTAATTGTCTGAAGATTTGCAGGTGTAAGAGTTTTCCTTTTCTATGACAAATGGTCAAAAATATGCACAGAAAAATAATCGCCTGCTTTAAATGTCGACAAAAAGTTGCAACACAGGAAATAAAATGCGTTTGTACAGGATAGCCCGTGGAATGCTCCTTAAGTCAATAGGTATCATGTTTCCATGCATAAAAAATAATGTTATAATGATTTTTTCGCCAGTTGCGCCAATTGGTGAACACAAAAATGTCAGTCCTATATCTCCCGAGAAATGTATTACTGTATCTGATTGTACCGTTGTTGGTCAGGTTGCGGGTTCGACAGCACGTCGCTGCGGCTGGACGAGCAGCTGGCGGCGCTGGAGTCGCGGCTGGAGCGGCCGCCCGTGCCCGCCGTGAGTTACATGCTGCCCGCGCTGCCCCGCGACGACCGCCCCGGCTACTACTGACCACCCATCCCCACCCTACCCTATCCAAGCACCCAGATCAATCCATCTAAGGGCTGATTTAGACGATGCGAGAACTCGCATGCGAGTTTCATACCATTGCGGGATTTGCGGGTTTTGATTGGTCGGTTATTGGACGTAATCAACAGTCCGTAATGTAACTAAAATCGCATGCGAGTTCGCGCGCCGTCTAAATCAGACCTAAGGGCTCATTTAGACGGCGCTCGAACTCGCATGCGATTTTAGTTACATTGCGGACATCAACTCAGCCGACCGATCAAATAACGCAATGTAATGAAACTCGCATGCGAGTTCTCGCACCGCCTAGATAAGCCCTAAAGGTGCCGATAGACTTGACCATTCACTCGAGCGGAACATCGAATATTAGCATTTTTTAAACAGATTCGGTGAATTATTCGACGAACGCTAGTACATTCTTCTGTTCGCGGGAATGCTGATTACGAGATGCTCAAGTCTATCAGCGCCTTTAACTTTTTTTAGTTTGACTACTGAAACTAACTGAAACTACTTTTGTTAGTAGATATTTGGCAAAATTTCATAAATGTAGGCGCGATGGGTCGACGTCTAATACCGATTTTGAATTTCCTCATTTGAATGTACTTATCCTAAGTTTATAAAAATACAACCTCCAGTACGCGTAGGACAAAAGTGTATTACGATGCAGCCAGTTCCTTTGTTCATGATTTGTTCCTGGCTGTAAAATCGTATTTAATTCGCGAAAGGTGCCAATGACGGCACGCCGGCTTGCTGTCTCTTTTTTTGGGGTTAAATCTTATAAAAATAACTAAATCTACATCTTGATCATAATGCTATAAGTGCGTGATTTTTCACACTCGTATTTCTTTGCCTCAAATATTTTTTCGTGCTGATGCTCCAGTGTTTTCCAATAAATGAACCTCCTTTACCCGTTACAATAACTTACCCTTGCAATAAAATAAGTACAATTGAGGACGAAAGTATTTCCGCCTTTCGCCATACAAACGCCTTTATATTCACATTCCAAATTCAATGCAGCTATTCACAACTTATGCCAAAACTTGGCATTAAGAATATATTATATTTAAAAAAGCTTTTTCATACAGAAAAAAATATTTATCCAATAAGATGGGAAGGAATTAATATAATACTTAATTATGGCTCTTATTACTAAATTATTTTTTTTTGAACTTTATTTGTAATGCTTATCAATCAATCTCCAATCTTCAATATTTGAATGAATATTCACGGACCGAATAAGTTCTAACATTCCTTTGTACCTTGAGAACACATTCCTTCACTGTCACAGCTTGTTTTGTGCTCAGTGTGTTTCTAGAAGACTTGACGCTACCGTCACTTAACGCTTATTTAACATAATGCTTCATCAGTTAAATCATCATATAATACTTAAACAGCGCTGATTTATCTAGAGTAACTTGTGGTCCTTTAATACCAAATTCTATTAAAATTAGGCACTTTATAAAATATATTTTATACCGACTTTTATTTTTTGCGACTTTGAACTTCGAATTAAAAAAGAGCGATGATTGATTATGCAGCAGATCGCTATTCGAAAATTGATCAGTAGATCTATAGTCTGTGGCACTCCAGTTGCTTTGTACATACAAACGTTTGTCGCACAATCGATCAGTCGATCTATAATTTATATAAGTAAATAAGCGTTCTATCGAGCAATATTATCGCGATATCGGTCTTTCGAATAAAAGTTCGCCGCGGAGCCGTTCTGTTGATCAAAAGTTTATCTATCGCAATAGCGATCTGACGCACGATCGTTCATTGCAAATTTGTAATTCGAAGTGCAAAGACGCACACATGCGACAGTGTCAAATTATAAGCAACTTTTTTAAACAACCAAGTGCCTTTATTAATGGCCAAATGACCATTCGTGATTTGATGATCAATTTTTAAAACTAGTATACTTAACAAGTTTTACTGTTTTACTGTAATACCAGCTTGTTACTAAGAAGCACTTGTGAATTGAATTTTATTCGTAGATATAGCAGAGATGGTCTGATAATCAAGTGCCAATATTGTTATTAGAATCTCTAAAATGATAATTAGTAGTCATCTCCACTAATCTGCACCCTAGTCTCGAAGTTGTGCGATTTTAGGTCTGTTGGGGCTAGTGCAGTCGACGTTAAACATATGTTTATATTTTTCGCCTGCAAGCTGTTAGAAAAATTGGCAGTCAAATTTGAATCAATGCTATTAGAAAATAGGATTTAATTGGATTTGTTTTAAAATAAAGCGATATAAAATAAAAATAACTATGTTAAATTTAACAGTGAGTTAAATTTCGTTGGGGGTAATTCGTACTAGTATCACTTGAGGTACTGTGTCACTTATTTGAGTAATAAATAAATAAGGACCGAGGGATACTAGAGGATAAACGTAGCGGTATTATTTTTGACGTCGACTGTACCTACCATTAAAATAAAGCAGGTAAGTGTTACGAGTATCGTGGTTATCACACTGGTGCCGCTACCGGATACGGTGACGGCGTCTGTCCAATAATATTGGACCAATGTGTATTGCGTCACACATTTTGCTTAATAAGAGAGTGAGATGCAATGACATTGGACAGGTGGAATACCCCCCTAAGGCACTACCACCGTGGATGCGCATATACTCTGGCAAGTGAGCTTTGTCAGTAGAGAAAGGCGGCCAATTTGAAATATGTAGGCGCGAGCGATCTTCCATACAAATTTTTAAGTTTGGCGTTTTCACCTGATAATAGTTGGCCTGCCAGATAGCTTACCATCTCCTATTTATAGTATTTTTATGTTATACCTTTAAAAGAGCAATTCTTGTATATTTATTTATTTATATATATATTTCGGGGATCTCGGAAACGGCTCTAACGATTTCGATGACTTTAAACTCTCGCGTTTTGTACACATATTTAATTACACAAACGGGTCTACCGCGATATAATTTCATTGTTTTTACCTTTAATGAAATTATATCGCGGTAGACCCGTTTGTGTAATTAAATATGTGATTTCGATGAAATTTGCTATATGGGGTTTTTGGGGGGCGAAAAATCGATCTAGCTAGGTATTATCTCTAGGAAAACGCTTTTGAGTTTTTATATGTTTTCCGAGCAGAGCTCGGTCTCCCAGATATTAGAGAATAATTGGTGGACTTGCCCCAGCAGACCTTATGCTTTAGCCATGCTTTGTATTGGCAACTAAGTTATATAGCGAAGTTTGCCAGATCTGTACGCCATGGCAAACTTTATTTTTAGGTGTTTTCGTGTTGTCTGAACAAAAGCGTGTTGTCACAAAATTATGCCAAAGTTAGAATAACATTGTTGTATTTTGGACTCGTGTTTTTGTAAATTAAGTTAACATGCGTGGGTTTCTTTGATATAAGATTATCGTAATAATATGAAAGTTTGGGTTACAATTTAATGTGAGGTGATCCAAGGCCGATAAAAAAAAACTACTTCATAACAATATGACAGTTTTGAGCTATAGTTTGTTTTTTTTTAGCATTAGAAAAAAGGTAAACAATCTTGACGTGTCTATTAATTGAAAAACACTTTTTTTAAATAAGTCACGGCAAATATGTAACAATTATGAATCGAATACGATAATTTATATTCTTCTGCTTTAATAAGTAATAGTTATTGATTTTTAAAAGCGTTTTTCAATTAAAAGACATGTCAAGATCGCTTACCTTCTTTCTAATGCTAAAAAAACGAACTATAGTGACATTGATATATGATTACACAATGTTCAGTAGCCATCAGATATATCGGAGCGGACAAGGTGCTCACAAATGTCTGAACAAAGCCTATATTATCGAGACGTTAAAATGCAAGTTCAGATATTTTTGAGCACTTTGGCCCCTCCGATATGTCTAATGAAGACTTCATAAAATCATAAACAGAAAATTTATCATGTCTTCCTCGGCTCATCTCATAACTGAGTTCTGAAAAAAAACTATTTATTCCTTTAGTCGTAAGATGTAACACTTACCTATAGCAAAGAGAATAGTGTATAGAGAGTTACTGTCATGGTAAATTATGTAGCCACAGTAAATTTACTGCCATCTTTCGACAGAAGATTAAAACTGTTAGAACGCCATTTGACTTTGATCCTTATTCTTTCACTGATATGTGTTAGTTTGTTAAATATTGAAATTAACGCCATCTACTCAACATTAGGCCAAAGGTCATGGCGCCATCGTTCGAAAAGATTGCACCATACCTTTGGTCTACTGATACTGGTAGATGGCGTTAATTTCAATATTTAACAAATTTACACATATCAGTGAAAGAATAAGGATCAAAGTCAAATGGCGTTCTAACAGTTTTAATCTTCTGTCGAAAGATGGCGGTATGTTTACTGTGGCTACATAATTTACTTTGACAATCGGCCTCTATTTCAAATTCTCTTTGCCTATAGTTTTGAGTGATTTAACTTTTGTTTGATACCTTTTTTGCCTTTAACATTTTAAAGCTAAAATTATGGTATATAAGCAAAACGGTGTGAGTCAGTCAGATAAAGATTGTAAAATAATTGGTACAATAAAAACGTCTAAAGAGGAAGCGTCGCTTAAGAGGCTTAAAATAAGAATTATTTTAGATACTAATATTTTACTAATGCTAGATTGTATATAATAAAATATTTTTGTAAGATATTTTGTAATCACTGTATTTTGTCGTATTTTTATAAAACGCATGTATTAGAATAAAAAACATGTTTTGTTTGTTGTGGTTTTCTTTATGGCTTCCTAACCTAGATTGTACTCAAGTTATAAGACTACGTTTGACCCCAGGGTCTTGAGAAAGTTCCATTATCCAGAATGACCCTTTCGCACAATAATACGCAAATCCGAGTTTATATTATACACCGTGTGAGCTTTATTAACATAAATTAATGTGTGCTTTTGTTCCGAGCTGACACAAACCTATTATATGCCAGTGACCCAGTTTGATATAACGCTACTACAACAATGCGATCGCTTCGAGATTCGGGCGAAGGTATGTTCAAAACGTTTCAGCGTAACGAAAATGAAACTTGAATACCACATGCGTGAATCGACTAATTTCGCATAATACTCATACAACTCCTTTGTCACACTTTGAAACCATGACTATAGGATTTTGTGGATTTGCACCCAGCTGGCATTTATTGGCAGTTATACGTACATATTTGGTAATATTTTTATAATAGTAAAGTATAAGTATAATAGCAAATACAAAGTTGATTTGTTCCCGCGTTCATCATTTTTGTCAGCTGGTGTGCTTTCGAAAATGCGTGAAGCAAGGCACGCAGATCAGCATAATGGGTGCCGATACTGCCGATGCATCTACTGGCGATATAAACCTAGTAGCTACCAAACCTTTATTTTTATAACCACACATACGAGGACGTCAGGATGTGTATTTTACGTGGTACAATCCGTAAAAAATTGTTTTGTATAAATTTAAAATAACATACTTATAAAATAATTATATTGGCATTAAGAGCTGCCTTTTTCAGTTATCAAAAACTATTGTTTATTACACCCCGTTTTTTGGGGAGTCATATAAAAAATGGGTGTGTGCATCCTATTTAATAGAAAAGAAATGCTTCCTGTATAGGACGAATAAATATCACATAATAATTATAAAGGCAATTTAACTCCGCGCCAAAATCAAAGTGACCGTGTTATAACTTTCTTCGGCCGCTTCCGTAATGAGGTAAGAATTACTAATTACTTTTAATTGAGTTTGTGTTTGACTGTGCTCCCATTGTTCCATTGTGGTAGATTAACACGATAACGTTTCCTAATCACTGTTGCTCAGTTCGAGAAGTGTGTATTAAAGTTTAATAATTAATAAGAAAACCTTTTTCCGTGGAACGTCACATATGTTTGATCTCTATGCAGCTTTATTTGATATTTTATTTAATGAGCACAATACATGAAAGTGCTACTTAATATAAATGCAGAATCGACTCCAATAAATTCTATTAATACCTACTACCTACAGTACCTACCTATCTTCTGCTACATAAAATGTTAAGAGCTTTTGATGAAAATCGAAGAATCTAAAGAAGATTTGAGATTTTGCATAGTGGATATGAATCTCGGAGCCAAGTTACTAGGGAAGAGCTTATAGTCCAGGCAAAATATTATATATAGGTAGCTCTTTACTTCCTTCTTATTCCTATGTTTACAGCGCGGCCTCTGTTGCTTCCCCGGCTTGGGCACGGTTGGAGCTCGCGGCACTAATGGCCGCGGCGAGGAAGCCCTACTACTCGAGAGACAGGGCCGGGCCTCGCAGCAAACCCGCTCATCCAGCCTACCGCCCCCGCCGTCCGCCCTCCCGCGTCCTCCAAGGAAACCCTCAGCCAGCAGAATCACGAGATACGACCGGCTGGAACACACGAACAACAGGAAGGTATGTCGTGCTTGAGAAACATAGCCGGGCCTCGCAGCAAACCCGCTCATCCAGCCTACCGCCCCCGCCGTCCGCCCTCCCGCGTCCTCCAAGGAAACCCTCGGCCAGAACCACGAGATACGACCGGCTGGAACACACGAACAACAGGAAGGTATGTCGTGCTTGAGAGACATGGCAGGGTCTCGCAGCAAAACTGTTCATCCAGCCTACCGCCCCCGCCGTCTGCCCTGCCGCGACCACGAAGGAAACCCTCGGCCAGAACCACGGCATACGATCGGCTGGAGCACAGGGTTTTTCCCTGTAGGAAGGTATGTTGCTTATTTCACAAATACCTATAGGAAATTCCTTCTCATACCTACTTGCCATTAATTATGATTAGGCATGTAAATGTACGAAACGCATGTGTATAAACAATCAATAAAGTCACGTGGCACGGTCATTCACTGCCGCATTCCGTAGGCAAAACAGATTAAGATAAGATAAGGCCCACATGCCCGGCTCGCATCCATTTCGGAAGCAATCTCGGCGATTGAAACGTCCGGTAAACAACATACACATACGATACACCTAGTGAGGGTAAAACCTGCAGTTGACTAGATAGGTACAGAGCATTCGTACCGTATTAAGTGTATTAACAATGGACGAGCGATGTAATAACCTTAAATCGGATATAGGTAAGCGCGACTATGCTAGCCAGACTGCATTTCTTGATTTTTAATGATACTCGTAATTAGCGGCTGGAACGTTATATTTTTTTTAAGATTACTTACTAATAAAATAGGTACACTATTTCGTACATAAAGTCGATAGATATATTCTATTGCCAATTGTTGTCATTTTGTTGCGTCTAAATCAATTATATCTAAATCCAATTACAAACGGTGTTCCGTAATATTATTATGTTTAATGGCCATCTCCTTTGCGTTATCGGCATGCAATGCAAGAATAAAATATAATTGTTAGCAGTGTTAATTAACTGGGCTATCTTCCTTTTGGGTCAAACAGATCACTGTGTTAAAAGGTTAATTTTCTTATTTAACCCTTATCCACGTGAAAAGGTCCTCCTTTTATTTAGAAAACTATGATAAAATCATTACTTACATGCCCACAAGCTGTTAACTATTGCCCACAGGAGAGAAAACTAGTGTGTTCGCGCGAACTGTACATTTTTCTCTCCTGTGGGCAATAGTTAACAGCTTGTGGACATGTATGTAATGATTTTATCATAGTTCTGTAAGTAAAAGGAGGACCTTTTGACGTGGATAAGGGTTAAATAAGAAAAATAACCTTTATAGCCCTTAACTCTTGTGTATGTCTACAGGAAAGACATAACACAGTGATCTGTTTGACCCTTTTATAGCCTAGTCAACATCACAATAATTGAAGATTAACTAAATTACTGTAGGTACTATATAGCTGCGGCGTAAAGTATAATAAGCATTTAATAGTGCAGTTGGCCTGATTCAATAAATCAATGAAGTTACAGGCTTTTCAAGCGGTCCACACGCAATTTACCTATACAGGAAATTAGCTTTTTATCAAAACGCGCGAAGGCAATCTTATTGGCTTGTCTAAAATAAAATGTTTTCCACCGATTGGAGTGATTGGTAACTAAGTAAGTAGACCTTGGTGTAGGTACCCAAACACCTACTAATGCATGAACTGTATGAATCTTTTGTTTAGTTTCCTATTAATTTTATGAAACTAACACTTGACGACATCAAGTTAAGCACGGGTCAGTAATCCGTGGTGTTAGGTGTCACTCACGTTATTTTAAGTTGAATATCGTTAGACGTAATGCTTCGATCCATTTAGAAAATTCGTCATCTAGCTTCACCTGCGACCGTGACCTAGCGAACACGTCGTCATCGACATTGTCAAGTGAGAGTTTACTAAATGAAATGAAAGGAATTACGTGAGCGACCCGATTTACTCGTCAATATTGGATTTGTTTGTGTCACAAGGGAGAATTCTAGTTTAAATCGATGTTTTTTTTTAAATAAGAACGTCAATTAGGTGCATCCAAAGACAAGTGCAGTCTTCGAGATCCATCACTTTATTAGAGCCGATTATCAAAAAAATTCGTCATACAAACTCATTATACATCATCGTTACTTAAAACTATACTTTTCAGGACTCGGACGGCTCTGGCTCCATCGCCTCGACGGCCTCCCGCAGCTCACCACTTCCCTACGACACCGTGCGCAAGCTCCCCTCCGTGCCCACGTCGGCCTCACTGCCCGCGGCCGAGTCCCGCGAGTCCCTCGTGCGGCCCCGGGACTCGAGTCTTCCGTCGCCGTCGAAGCTCGCGGTGTACGCGGCGGCGCGGCGCCGCTCCGCTGAGTCAGCGAAGGATAATAAACGGACGCACCATTATCGAATTCAGTTCTAGTCATTGAATATGTGTCTTTTGATAACGTCTTGGGTAGTCTCTAGTTTTTGACGAAATCACACTAGTAGAGCCTAATTTCTGGTTGTGAATTTTATCGGCATTTAGTGCTCCTAACATATTACCGTCCATAATACCACTTTACTTTCTGCAGCGTTTCCGAAGGGCCCCTGGAATTTATAAAGAAACCATACTATAATATAATATAACCAACAAGACAAGACGCAAATGTTGCGCGCGCGTATAGCACAATTTTTCTTTTAGGTACAGCCGACTTTCCTTGCTCCAAAGCTATGGTTATGGCTTGTGACACAGCTTCGCATAGAAAGGGATTCAAAGGGACTTGACAAGACAAACGCCTACACCTGTCCTTTGTCCGTACCTATATCTTACTCAAAACTTGCAGTATTAGGTACGAACATTGCTTAAGTTACTGGGAAGATACTCGCAAGATGTGACTTTGTTGGTTACCTACGTTTAAGTGTTTTTGAAGACAATCAAAATAAAATTGTTCTTATTTTAGTCATGTCAAACGAAAACTTCACAAGAAATAAACAAGATAATTCATACTTACAGATTTCTAAGTTTCAAAGAAAATAGGTATAGGTAATGACTAATGAGCAACGAAATACGTCTTAATTGTTTTAAATATAATTTCGTGTGTAATTGTAGCATCACAGAATTCACAGAGCCTTCGAAAATTATTATCTCTATCGCTTTACTCCGGCATTTGGTAGAATAGCTGTGGATTGTTTTTTTTAGTAAAAAGGTCGATTAGGTCGTCTTACCAACCGCCACAGTTAAATGTTAGACAATTGTTGTAGTAATGTGAGTATAATATAGTATTAACTTGCATTTAGTGTGCCACCTATTGTTTTGTATATCGCCCTAACGGCTCAAAATAACTATATGGACCTACCTAGTTGTGAACTTAGTATTTCTACTAATGTATGTTAGTTCAGACACTTTACTCAGTCACTATATTAAGTATAAACAGAGACGTATAGATTTTTTATGATTAATTAATTGTAAGAGTTATACAAAATACTGATTTAAACTTTCTCGATTATTAAACATTATCAAACTACACAACGGGACTTAATCGCGTATCTCCGCGCCCCGCCGCGGTCGCGGGTCTTCTCCTAGACCACGGGGGCAACGCCGTCCTCGAAACGTCGGAGGTAAATCTTAAAACTTAAATACGCGATTAAGTCCCGTTGTGTAGTTTGATAAAATACAAAATAATGTAGAAACTAGTGTGTGTGTAATAACTTTTCATCGAGTGTAACGTTTGGTACAAAGTTCCATTTTAACGGGTTTTTTTTTTTAATTCAATTTCAGACTAACTTACGATACTTACTAAATTCTAAACTTCTGTAAATTTTAACTGTGTCGGGTTATAAAATGCGTTACATTTGATAAAAAGTTTTAGTTCATGACAGTCGGCAGTCCTGTTATGATACCTACTCTCAGAAAGTGTTATAATCATGAAACCACCCCTATCAATTTATTTGGCAGACACAACATAATGGTTCGTTTTCCCGTCTTTGTCAGTCCATAATATATTTGCATGGCAATCCTGCATCTGATTTGATATGATCTGATCGGTAACTAAACAAAATTTTTAAACTTTTGATTGCGCTTCGTCATAGCCAATAACTGGATCAAACTCGTGTACGAGCCATATAAAACTCGGTACAAAATCGTTGCATCTATTTCGGTTGGAAATTGCTTGTATCACGGTAATATCGGGTTTAGGAAAGTCCGAGCTGAAAACGATTTGAAGAATCAACGGGGTTTACATCATAAATAAGTCAATGGCATAATAAATGCTATATTAACTAATTAATTGCGGTCGAGGCGATACTGAAGCGAAGCGATACGAATATTTTTTTTCTACATTACTATTCATCTACTATCTATAATATTTTACTACTATTGCTACGTAGGTACTTACGGCGTACAATTTAATCTACTTGAGCATGGTCAACTTTATGTAAGTACCTACCTAGAGGATATTTGTATGGTGTAAACCTTCGTTCGGGACGTAAAACGTTTTAAAGCTCTGGACAGCTGGTGTAATGTTTGAAAATGTTTTATAATTGGTTCATTCCACATCTTTTTCGCTGAATACAATACACATTTCATTTATTTCAAGCTTTTTATTTATATTCTCATTGAAGTGTATTAGATACCTACTTAACCTCGGTCTATGAGCATTCTGCTAGACAGCGTGGGATGTTTAAAGATCTTGATGGTAAGTAAAATATTATCTGCTTGAGAAACAATGAAAAATTTTCAAGGATTCTTATATGGACTGTAACAGAACTGTACCATCATCAGGAACAAATGTAGCGTTAAGTATCTACAATTCTGTGGATATTAGGTAGGTATGTCTTTATATGTAGAATAATCGGACTCTGAACGCGAACTCTAGAGATTAACGAGTATCTCCTCCTCTATTTGAGGAAGTAGGTATTCCCGAATAGCGGATACTTTTGGTGCGTTTTTTCATCCGCTACTATTAATGCTGATTGTACAGGTGCGCTATAATATAAATAAAAAACCGGCCAAGTGCGAGTCGGACTCGCGCACGAAGAGTTCCGTACCATTGCGTTTATTGTATGGGAGCACCACCTATAAATATTTATTTTATTCAGTTTTTAGTATTTGTTGTTATAGTGGCAACAGAAATACATCACCTCTGAAAATTTCAACTGACTAGCTATTACGGTTCATGAGATACAGTCTGGTGACAGACAGACGGGCAGTGGAGTTTTAGTAATAGGGTCCCGTTTTTACCTTTTGGGTACGGAACCCTAAAAAGTTATAATAACCGCTTATTGTAAATAAACTAGGCAAAACGTTACGGCATTCAAATTGTTGCTGTCAATTTCGTAACCAATGTTAGGAAATATAGTATGCGCAATCTACCGACCTTGATCCTGACATTCGCTTGCGAAATGAGGGCGAGGCGACTCACGCTCGGGTCCTGAGCAGCACAACTGGCTCAATTGCGATCAGTTTTATTCATTCATTGATGTTATCGGGTGACGCAAGTAATTAACCGGCTGTTTGATTTGGCATGACCGATGGAGATTGGTCAGTACCTATTGAAATAATGGTCTTTTATTCTGTAAGTAGGTTACTAAGGCGCCATTTATGCCAGCGTAATTTATAAGTCATGTCAGAAGTAGGATTGAAATTGACCTGCTCATTATAGGATAGGATTCTTACATTTATAGGATTAAGGCCAAGTAGAACACGATAAATTCACGTAAGAAGTAGTGAGCGTATCGGGTTACGCAGTGGTGTAGCTAGGCGTGGGCGAAGTGGGCCATCGCCCACGGCCTCGCGCCCTAAGGAGGGCCTCGCGCGAGGCCCCTTCGGTCACAGTGAAAGAAAAGGGCCTCGCAGATGCGACTTCGCCCACAGCTAGATTAGTTCACGCTACGCCATTGGGGTTACGTTACGGGGCTAGAAACATTAAAGGAACTCAATCTTCAGTCATAATTTGCCTTCTTTATTAAGAAGTTATTTTCGATGCACTAAATATTTTTTTCAATCTATAGAAACCTAGGGTTTCCCATTGCTGACAAGTTGGTTCTTTAATAGTAACCGCAACTTAAGTAAACATAACGTTGTACCTACCTATTTTCTTTTTACATGTAATTGCTCGGTTAAACTACAACGGCGGGTCAGCTAAATATATCTACACTCGGGTGCAAAGAAATCGGACCACCCCAGCATTTTCAACATTTTTTCAATTTGTGTAAAAACTGTAACCTCGATCATGATAATTTAAATACCACGTGGTAGATAATTTTCTGCCCTATCAAATGACATCAATATTCAGGGGTGGGGATGGATATTGTGCAAAATATGGGCCTGGAAATCACCCCCCTCCAACTGCCTCATTAGCGCATGCACTAATTGACCACTTATCATTAGGTATAAAAACAGTCATTATCATTGTTTATGCATCATTCGTGATTGGTACGTCTTCCTGAACACTACTCTCATCGCCTGAACCTGGAAAAACTGGAGAAAAATGGATACTACCTCGACTGAAGCCGGCCAAGCAGTTGCCCTATTGCAGGGAGGGCTTAGTCAACGTGCAGTGGCTCGACAACTCAACCTATCGAAGTCATCGGTTCAACGTGTCTTCCAGAGATTCCGCGTAGATCAGACGTTATCCAGAAGACCCGGAACTGGCAGAACTCGCATCACTTCTGAGAGAGATGACCGTTTCATCGTTCTTACCTCGCTACGAAATCGTCGACTGAATGCCGTTCAGCTTCAGCAGAAGCTCCTAGAGACCAGGAATGTGTCTATCAGCCGATGGACAGTTAGAAGACGACTGAAGGAGAAGGAATTGACAGCTCACAGAGCTGCAAATGGCCCAAAACTCACCCCAATACATCGTGGACAACGACGCGTCTTCGCTCGCGAACATGAAGAATGGACCCTTCAGCAATGGAGTTCCGTACTTTTTTCCGACGAGTGCAGGATAACTTTGTCTGGCAATGACGGACGGGTACGAGTCTACCGAAGACCTGGGGAGCGGTTCTCTCAATGCTGCATCGAGGAACGTGTTGCTTATGGTGGGGGGTCAATCATGGTCTGGGCTGGTATTTCTTTGGAAGCGAAGACGGACATTGTGTTCATCACAGGGCCAGGTACCAGACCGAATTCAGGCGGTTTGACTGCACGTCGGTACGTGGAGGAAATCCTGGCTGATCATGTGGTCCCATTTGCGGGTTATATCGGCGATGAGTTCATCCTCATGCAAGATAACGCTCGGCCGCATACAGCCCGGATCACTAAGGAGTACTTGGAGGAGGTCGGCATCAGAGTCATGGAGTGGCCAGCCCGCAGTCCTGACCTAAACCCGATCGAGCACATTTGGGACGAGCTGAAAAGAAGAATCCGGGCCAGAAATCCCGCCCCTGAATCCTTACTGGAGCTAAAGACTGCGATCGAAGAAGAATGGGCGGGCATCCCTCAAGACACTGTAAAAAAATTCATAAGATCAATGAAAAACCGAATGACTGCATGTCGTAGGGCTAGAGGAGGCAATACACGGTATTAAAATGCTGAAAATTGTTTTAATTTTTACTTGATATCTTTAGAATCGCAGTTTTCCCATTATGCATAAGTTTCACTCCAGTATGCATTTTTAGGGTGACAAAGTTCTTAGCCCTGAAAGCCTGAAAATATTGGAAGTAAACCTGTGAAAAGCACATCAATTTATAGAGGAAAAGCCAACCTTTCATTAGGTATATAATATGTCACAGTAGCACATACAGTTTTTACAGAAATTGAAAAAATGATAAAAATGCTGGGGTGGTCCGATTTCTTTGCACCCGAGTGTAGATCAATACTGAAGAAGGATGGTTCGGCATCAATTTAGCACTTGACAGAATTGCCTGTTTCATAATAGGAACTCCATGTATCAGTAAAACCCGGACTTAACGTTTTTAGAAAGTTACACCGATCGATAAGCTTTTCTCCTTAAGAATAATAAACCCTTCCTAATCAACATATCATTGATGGAACTAGGGATGAAGATGGCCTCAAATATTTTAGTAACCGGTTGACTAGAGCGATTTTTTTTAATCATAAGTGATTGATTATTATGAAACCTATATCGTCCTTAAAACATTGAAAGATCAAGGTCACTAGTTTAGTTTAGTTTAATTGCTCATGTAATTAATAACGGTATCTACCTAATATTTGTGTAGGTACTTGTGATCGATTCACTATTTATAATCATGAATGCCAGCTAGAGAAACTTTTTACCTATTCCAGTTAAGATCGATTATTGTTCAAGATTAAATAGCTTCTGTATATTATGGTGAGGAAAACTCATTTATTGTAAAATAAGTGTTATAAAATGAATACAAAACTAAAATTAAGTACAACTAAAAACTAAAGCTAAAAATTAAAAATATTTATCAAAACTTTGCGCCCTTGGTAAGGTGCCCATCACGCAGGCAGCGTTCCCGCGCTGGATTGCTATGGCCAATCTTTGCGCGAGAAAGCTGCCCGCGCGAGGGTCACCTGTGGCCTGCCTTAGGCGTTTGCTGAGCTCCTTGTGGAGCCCCCGAGCCCCCCTACCCCACGGACCTAGTGTCTCGACGCCGAAGGCTACAAATTCGTAGTGTGCGCCAAATAGCATCTTATTTTATCCTGTCCTTTAGGCACGGAAAATCTTAAGCTTATTAATGACTCCAAATTGTTCCTTTTTAAATAAGACTGAAAAGTCGTGAAAACTGCATTACGGAACCTAACTAATGAAATATATGATTAGGTAAGTTTGGTTTTACTAAAATAAAAACGGAATGAAAGGTATTTAAAATTGGCCTAAAGACAAGGGTTTGCGGCTTGAGGTGTAATCCATTTCCACTTTACAGGTGAATAACCAGTTAAATTAAAACCGCAACATTCTTGCTTCGTACGCAAAACGAACGCGTAACACCACGGAGCTCGGAGTTTTTTCGTAAATACCTGCTGTGAAATTATATTATCTCTTCATAATTGAAGACACAAGTAGACAAATGTGTTATGTCCTTTATACAGGCATTCAATTTAATAACGTAAGTGAAGGTGTTGAGATTTTTATCCGGCTGTAGAAAATAACGAGCGTTGAACAATTTTCATGCGTATAATAGGCTGCGGAACGCGTGCATCCAATGCGTGCATTAATCACGGATGAGCGATCGGCGATCATCGATAAATCGAGCCAACGTGCAAATTAGGTGCTCGATGCGCCATGACGATAATAAACTGGACGTGGGATGCAATATTATTTATATATAGGAAGCTGGAAGATAACAAGCATGGTTTGCAAAACCTGAAGTTCAAAGTCCGCCTGTTGTGCGCAGTTTGATCACAAGTTTGTGTAGCACGCATTGCAGGTGCCCTATAAAAAGCAAGCGGACTCTACCTGTTTACATTTCGATTCTTTCAACGTTTACTGCTTTCTACATAAAGTAAATAAATGTAAAAACTAACTCTTGTCATATTATGTACCTATCTTATAAAGAAGACGAAAGATGCTAAGTGTCAGAGGTCTTTGTCAATCAGCATCAATACAATAGGTACTAAAACTAGGTCATTTCAACAACCTCAACTAACAGTGGCACTTTAGCGATATTGAGCGTTTCATCTTTCTCAATTTGAAAAAAAAGAAAAAATCTAATACCTACTACGACCCTTCGCTACAGCGAATACTCACGGAATACCTATTTAAACATGCGGCTCTGTGAGCTGTAGACCTATTCAATAAATTTATTGCCAAAAAAACTTTGAACTATCGGCCCTGCTCACAAAGTTTTACGAAAAATACGAGTAAATGCAACCTTAACATCCGGACAGCCAGACAGGCATTCGAAAGGAAAGCATATGTTTTTCCCCAGCTGAAACGGAGACGTTGAGGTGTTAATTATTTGTTAAATACTTATGTTGTTTTTTTTGTATCCAATTGAATACTCTTCTTGGCGGGTATAAACAGATAAAACTCAAAATTTAAGAAGATAATCCTTCTTATTTAACTCTACCATTCTGTACACTCTACCTACCCTCATCTAGAAAAAACCTAAACTTTTTATCTGTTCATAATTCATATCATATTAATTCCCCTCAAGCGTCTCACATAGCCGCGATTCAATATGAAGCCGAAGTGCTCCGTTGAACGGCCGGCCTCGGGCCACGGTACTCGGTATACACCTATCAAACCGGTCGCGCGCGATTTTTTGTCGCCGCGCGCGCACGCAATCATGTAATCGTGGGTGATCGCGGAGCCTACTTTCGTTCGTGTTACCGTTTCCACGGTAAGCTGGTAAGTGTTGAGCTTTAGAAGATGGAAGTATTAATGCAGATTCTGCCGTTTATTAAGAGGATCTTCCTCTTCCAAAAATTTAGAATGGAATTTGTTTTTCGCACCTAACTCTTAAATATAATAATAAAAAATTCGCAAAAAGTCAAACAAAATAGCTGTATGATGATATATAAAAATATGTATATGTATGATGTAAATATTCAGAGAAAAAAATGGGGTCAACGTTTGTATGGATATGGAGAAGCGGCCGCGCCGTCCACTTTCCTCTTAATAATTTAGTCGAATGTTTCTGCAAAATGGGTAGTCTCTGTCCTCATCGCTCTCATTTATATTAGTGTAATAAAGTTCAATTATTTATTGGTATAAGTTGGATGCTTATTACATTTCTCAGACAATTCAGACATAAACGCGAGCTAAGCCTGCAGTTCTATTAGAAATAGGATATAGGTACCCTTTCGTAGTTAAAATTCCCCAGTAAGGAACTTATTTTTATAGTCTGGCTCTGACAATATTTAGCGCGAGAAAAAGTAAAATTTTATAAAGATAATAAAAAAGTTGTAGAATTCGTGGAACTGAAGATAAAACATGGTCGGAAATGCCGAGGTTTATTAGGTTCGAGGCACATGTGCCATGAGTCATAGTCTCAACCGCTCACCGCTGAATCCCTTGCAAGTCTTTCGTGACTTATTTAGACCAAATTTCCTTTAATTCTCCGTAATGCTCGTGTTAACCTTCTACGAGTGTAACCTTTACCTTGGAAGACGATTTTACCAGTATTTACCTCAAAACTTTATAGTTTTACAAGCATTGTTCATATTTACTTAACAACGCGGTAGCGCTATCTAAGTAAGTACGTAGGCACCTTGCCTTCTTTTATCGTGTCGTGTGTTTAATGCTTACAGTGTATCTCTTTGGTAATAGACAAGCTAAGGAGGAGGTTAGCTGGAAGAGATCCCTTATACTATAAGGAATCTCTTTGAGGAGAAACTTATCCCTATTATAAGGCTTATAGGGATAAGTTTCTCCTCAATTTCTGTAGTTTTTTTTGACCTGTGTTGTGTACAATAAAGTGACAAGGGTAAATAGGATTAGTAAAAGACATTAATCTATTAAGATAATGCATATTACTGTTTTGTTTAGTATACGGTAGAGACCGATCGAAGATCTTTCCAAGCTACAATAGAAATCGTGTTAAATTTGAATCTACTCTTCCTTAAACTAGTTATCCATCAATCCGTTTCACAAGTCCATAAACAAGCAACGTATGGAAACGGCAGGAGCAACTTTCACTGCCGGACGAAGCTTGGCTGCTCTCGTCAGTTCCTTGGCAGTAAGCTTGTGACAGACTTTCAATATTGTGCAATTGTGTTAATTTAATTATGCATCTCGTTATTCAGTTTTCCGGCATCGTGATCGGAAAACTTGTCTAAGTCGATTTTGATGAACATCAGTCGCCAATCGCCATCAGATATTATATCGGTGCGGCCTAATAGGGGCTCGAAAATATTGCTATTGTCAAGGCGTTAGAATGCGTGTTCAGATATGTTTTAGCATCTCGGCGCCTCCAATATATCTGATGGCGACTGTACTTATTTTAGTTTGTACTCGTGTGTTTAAGCATATTAGGTATTAGGGGTCATGAGAAAATTTTCTATTTATTCAGACCAAAAGTTTCCGTCTGACCGACATAGGTTCGGCTGATTCTGTATCTGTATATGCCCTACTAACATGGATGGAAAATGGTAAAAATAAACAAATTTAACAGCAAAAAGAAATTCTTTCAAATCCTTAAACATAAAAGGAAGAAATATCAGAATTGCTAACGAAACAAACTTGACCTATTTTCATAAATAAGATAACGAATCCTTCGACATTCTAATACTGCTTGAGCCACTTTTCTTACTTTTCTCGGTATTGAGAAAATAATGAGGATAAAATTAGCAACTTTAGAGGATCAGTAATCTTTTTAGTATGTTTAACTTACGAAATAAAAGCAGAATTCGCCCGCCAATATTCTGAGAATAATATTACAAGCCCGCCCGTCAAAATAATCTATTAAGGTCAAAACATTTTTAGAAAAAAGGTATCTTACTGTATGTAGCATACAGAGTCTCTTAAGTACTGAGAGATACCTAAGGGTGCAGCGTAAAAATTAACTTTTTAATTCTCTTAACTTTGCGATATATACAGCAACGGAGCTGAAACAGTTGTCTTCAGGAAAGACGTGCACGAGTTAAGCATACAATAAAATTTATACGACCCATTATTGCCTTTTTCCTCGTCTGCCGTTGAATACGTAGCTACAATGCAATGTAAGTTTGAGCGCTAGAGTGACCTTGCCTTTTATTTAGTGTACAAGCTGGATGCATTACATAACACTGCACGTCCACGTGGAGGCATAATCGATTCCTCTTGACCCAAATCCGGCGGGTCAAAGCCGTGTCGCGGCTCCGCCAGGCATCATAATAGACCTAGCACATGTGCGAACTGATGTTACGGTTACGGTGGACCGGGGCTGTTATTGGCGGCGGTGATGTTTGACTCGGTATTGATAACTTAGTGTAATACACATTATATAACCTAGGTATTAGGTCTGTAACTTAGTCCTATTTTGAAGCGCTGGTGGCCTAGCGGTAAGAGCGTGCGACTTGCAATCCGGAGGTCGCGGGTTCAAACCCCGGCTCGCACCAATGAGTTTTTCGGAACTTATGTACGAAATATCATTCGATATTTACCAGTCGCTTTTCGGTGAAGGAATACATCGTAAGGAAACCGGACTAATCCCAATAAGACCTAGTTTCCCCTCTGGGTTGGAAGGTCAGATGGCAGTGGCTTTCGTAAAAATTCACAGATTTCGTGCCTCACACGACTATCGAGCACATTGGAAATGAATCTACGGAATTCGAAAAAATATTGTCGCTGAGCGACGAGAAAGTCTGGATAAGGAAAAAGTTACAGAATAAAACTACAACGTTGAATAATAATTATTTTATTCTTAGACTAACACAAGTATCCTGGACATAACGCATGTGAACAAACAAATTGCAAAATTTCCACACGCGTATCCAAGTTTGAATAATTGTCGCCGTGGCGCATAAGTATAGGTACATATTTCATTTTTCGATGAATAAGCAGGATATATTAATGTTCAAAGTACAAGAAAATTATTACACGGCAAATCCGTAGTCAACTCGAGAAGTGGTGATCGGCAGCGGCCCATTTGCTGCAAGATATGAAATTTTCTTGACAGCAGTTTGACGCGACGAGAGATGACCATAACAGCGTTTGTCTATGTTGCACCAAACCTGAGTTCCAATAGGTACTACCAGGGTTCAGCATCAGCTATCTTGGGTAATGCTCATCATGGCGAATCGGGTGTCCAAAACAGCGTGTGCCTATGTTGCACCAAACCTGAGTTCCGCTAGGTACAACCAGGGTTCAGCATCAGCGCTATCTTGGGTACTACTCTCCTAAGTGCTCATCAAGACGAGTCGGATGACCAAAACAGCGTGTGCCTATGTTGCAACAAACCTGAGTTCCTTTAGGTACAGCCAGGGTTCAGCATCAGCTCTATCTTGGGTACTACTCTCCTAAGTGCTCATCGAGACGAGTCCGATGACCAAAAACAGCGTGTGTTTATGTTGTATTAAACCCGAGCTCCACTAGGTACTGCCAGGGTTCAGCATCAGCTATCTGCTAGCAGCCGCCAGCAACATGCTGAGGTGAGACCATTTCGTGGCATTTTTTCTTTTTTATGTTTCTCTGTATAAGTTTTTATTTTGTCTCCCTCTCCCTCTCCCTCTCCCTCTCCCTCTCCCTCTCCCTCTCCCTCTCCCTCTCCCTCTCCCTCTTCCTCTTCCTCTTCCTCTTCCTCTTCCTCTCCCTCTCCCTCTTTTTTCACAACAAACACCGATAACGAACTTTGCGAAACATGAAGTCATAAATGTCCTGTGAAAAATGTCGTTCTGACTTTTTGACTATTTTAAGGTTAGGCTACAGGGCAATCCCTTAACCCGATCGTCTTTGTTTTAGGCTCAAATTGTAGCTGACTAAATTGTCCAGAGCCGTTTTTCTCAAATTTTTGATATCATTCTTCGTTTCCAAATTATCGAGCACCACAATCAAAAATTCGGAAAAAAAATAATTTTATTTTCACTATTTCGACCATAACTTTTTTTGTTTTTGACTTTCTCAAATAATTATTTTTGCACCTTACAGCTCTCGTGATTATGCGTCTTTTGAGCCTATTTTTTAATATCATATCTTCACAACTTTCCGAGATATAAGGGGATCGCACTTTTTCGTGAAATCGGACCGTATACTGGAGCGAACGAAAAGACATTTCCAATGTCAAAACTAGTGCCTACGTCAATTCTTGAAATTAGTTGTCAAGCGGACCCCAGGCTCCCATGAGCCGTGGCAAAATGCCGGGATCACGCGAGGAAGAAGAGAGAACTTAGTCCTATTTTGCTTGTATAATATACCTACTTACCTAAGGATTGTATGTAGAGGTAAGTAGAACAAGTCTTTACATCTCAAAATATCGCTAGTAAAAACACTGTCGACAACATTTCCGTGTAGTTACATTAAAATTGAAAAAGAAAATGTTAATTAGGTAGGTATAAACGTAAAAAGTTTCCTTTCTCCTTTTAAATTTTGGGCAACAAGCGCGCCAGATGCACGTAATTAAAGTATGTAAGTAATTAATACGTAATTAAGGAAGTGAGAACATCGAGGGCAATTAATGTAGGTAAACTAGGTACCTATTGTAGCATTTACTTACTAGGTACTTAAAAAAATTGTGAAGGAAATGTCGGATCGATTGGTAGGCGTCTCAGGCGACCCAAGAGCGGGCTCGTTCTTTGCTCAGAGGCTAGGCCTGGCGATTCAGAGGGGGAATGTCGCCAGCATTTTGGGGAGTTTCTCGGAAGCGGGTGAGTTAAGAGACATTTTTTATATTTAGTAATGTTTTAGTGTTACCTAGTTGTAGCTTGGTTAGGTTTAAGTAATAATAATTAGTTTTAAGTGTAATTTATTTTTGTGACTTTCAACTTTTACTTACTTATAAATATAGATTGTCGAAACTCATCGTACTATTATCGTAGAAACTTGTTTGTAGAGGGAGGGGTCAGTTATGTTATCTCTGCTGAAGAAGTTGATGGCATATTTTTAGAGATTCTGTTCTTCTTTATTCTACATGAGACACACGCCATTAAAATTTACTGCAACTTCTATAGAAAGCACGAAAATGATTCGGGTAAAATGCTTAAATAAATATGTATTCATTATATGAGTACCTAATATTTGTCCAAGATTGCTTTTTGGATATTTACTTATTCTTGCCCTGATATTTTTAAAGGTGGACGACAAATCTAAGTTCATTATTATTATGTTAGGTACCTACATATTATTATCATACATCTACCGTTCATTGCCTATTTATGAGAAATTTAAATGCATGGAGTGTACGGTCCGGTCCGGTTATATTTATTTAGAAAATTACAATAATTTATATTTAATTCTGGAAGCGTAAATGTTATATTTAGTATCGTGTTTTAACCAAGTCCGCACAATGTAGCAAAACGACGACGTGCAAAATTACATGGACACATTATGAATGGAACTCATTCAAGTTATTCATAAGGTAGCCAATAGCCATGCACTTTTGCAGCTGGGCCGGTGTATAACCAAAAGTATATTATAATTCTACAAATATGTAGTTTATTGACAAAAGACATTGCATAACAGGTAAGTACCTACAGGAAATAACACGTGTGCCAGTACCGTTCTATCTTTAAATGTACCTACTCTCACTCTTTTTTAATTCTAATTATTTCTAATGAAAATTCTCTTGTGTCAATTTAATTTAAAATATCCATACTCGTATTTAATTATACGCGTTATGTTAAACATACCTCATCTATGTCACAATCCTGAGCGCAGAACCTTCACACGTTTAGTAGGTCAAGAGCAATGTCGCGGGGAGCACGAAAGCGAATGATTTACGCCGTAGAGCATTTCGTGAAATGTTACCGGGTTTATGAACATTGAACACCCATGGCCGATTATTTGTTTCTTTTTGTATAAAATTGCATTGTAACTTTTGGTTTTTACTTGCGATTTCATTTTTAACAAGCAGAAAGGTCTGCGAACGATGCTATTAAGCTTAGAATAAATTTAAGTGGAAAAATTACTGTCTTGGGTGAGACTTGAACTCACGGCCTCTGGATCGATAATCCAGCGCTCTGCCATCTGAGCCACCAAGACCTCATCCATAAATAACCAGCCAATCTTTCCACCATATGGGACGGTAGTACTATTAGTTATTCTGTGATATGGGTTTAGAGAAATATATCGTAAGAGCGTTACACTTCTTAACTTGCAATATTTGGTAAAATTGTAAATATCATATTAGTATTTGACCACCTTGGTTTTTGCAGGGTGCAAGAAAGCTGATGCCCGCTCGACTACTGAATTCAGTAGGCTAAATAGATAACAGGAGGATTAATAACGTAGCGCCGAAGGCAGGCCTCCGTCACACGCTCAAGGCCACGCGCTATATGCCTACCGCTCGGCGTATCGTCGACGATACAACCGACAGAGGGCCGCCGAACGCCCGCCTGAACGCTCGCACCGCACGTTTCCCGCGCTTACGCTTCGAAATGCCGAAACCACGTAATTATTGTGCAGTAAATGGGTGTAAAAGTAAAAAAACAAAGGAAAAAGCCTATAATAAAGATTCATCTTTTTATGGCGGGCTGAAGGTCCCACCTGAAACGTTTAATAATTATATTGAAGGGTTAGAAAAAGTATTTTTAAATAATTTTGACGACGATTAATCGGCCTGGTAGCACCGTATTACAACTTTTAATAAATAAATAATAAAATAATAAAATAAAAATCGTTTATTTCAGATCATTGATCCATAGCGTTATTAGTAGCGTTAAAAACCGTTGATTTTCCGTTGCTTTGCTCCTGAGTATTTATTAAAATTATTTACGCGATTTAGGATATTTACAACTATAAAATTTAATAACAGAGAATTCCGAGAAGGGAAAAAAATATAAATCAATAAATAAGACTAAAAAATATTTCATTGACTAATAAAAAATATGGTTGACCCGCCACATTCGTTTTATTACAATAATCATCATAGGTAGATGCCTACAACCCTAGCGCATTCTTACGATGACGCGTTAGCACGTGATTCGCACGGCGGGCAACACAGTCTCGACTCTTTGTGCGCGTACTTATGGTACATTTCTTCTTGTCCTGAGCAGCAGGTATTATTATTAAGGTTTTGTAGGCTATTATAGCGTAGGTATTTTCGCTTTTGTTTGGGAATGAAGTATCTGTTACGTAGTAACTATTTATTAATCTGTGCCGAAGGGCGCAGTCATATTATTAGATATTATATTAACCACTAACGTAAAGCCATTAGTACATCAATTGACTATTTGTTGCCGATACACCTTGCGTAATAGAGGAGAGTGTGCAAGTGCCATGAGATTACTACTTATATCTAAATTAAAAAATAAACATTATACTTTAAAAGTTGTTTTTTCTACCCTTACAGTTACAGCCATTACCTACTTCGCAAGGTGAAATCTACACATAAAGGTCATAATGAACAATTTTTAAACTATGTGATAAACCCCGAAATATACACCATAAACACAATAGTACAGGTAGCCTCTATGCAGAACCTTAACCCTGCAGGCGCGCAGCTCGCAGCGTTAGTCGCACGCGCAGCGTAACCCAATTGTCAACTTTCACAACGTTGCGTCATTAGGTCCCTTCCATATCACAATGGCAATATCGAAAGGTGATCCGAAAGTTGCCATGCGGATTTATCGAAAAGTTTAGGGAGTATAAGTTTATATCTATGGGAGTATACCAGGCCTACCAGGGAGTTATAATTATCCTTTTAAATCTTAACAGAGATGTAATCGTCGCCATGTTGCCATTGCAACAGGTGAACCGATTTGGTTTAAACAGGTACGTAAGTAGAGTCAGACCAAGCTAATTTGGCAGCGGTTTTGACAGCACAGTCTATGCATGTACAAGTATGACATTTAGCTTGGTCTGACTCTAGTCTAAATATGAGGTAAAATTACGGTTTTTTTTGCAATTTAGGCTGCAGAACGAAAGGAGAAATATCAAAGCACACCGGCATTCTAAAACATTACTCTCCCTTCTCCGTCAGTCGGCGAAAGAGAGTAAAAACTTACTTGTGTGAACTTGTTCATATCCGGCTTACACGATGACATCGCGGCTCTGCACGAAAGTAGGCCGCTCGCGACCAGTTTTTTTAACAAGTCATAATCTGATACAGAACGAGTACTGTAAACAGCGTACCAGTCCTAATAGATATCTAAAGCAATTGGAGAGAATTGTATGCCAGCCGACAGTGGATTTCAGCTAAGACAGTAAACAAAACTAGGTCGCCATAATCTTTCCCTTTCTTTTTGACTATTAGTAGTTACTTACTTACCTAATTAAAACCTAAGTACTTTACGCTTGAGTAACACAATCAGTCAATCGGATGAATAACGAAGTAACGAAATTTATTGGTAGCTTGATGACGCCTTTGATTATTATTAAGAGAAACATCTGCACAACAAAGCGTTAAATATATTTGCTGAAATCAGCTGACTTTGACCGAGTATAACTTGCAAAAGTACTGTTCTCAGCAACCTCGATTATTGCACTTCCTAGTACGCTAGTATCGACATAATAGGTTTATCGGATTCTCATCAAGGATGCTTGCTCCACTTCTCATTAATCACATTGTCGATAAGTTGCGCGAGCTGATCTATCCACAACCACATGTACATGTACCTATGTATATATTAGATAACTTAAATTTTAAACTATGGCGATCACAATGGCGACGTAATATATATGACATATGAATATGACGATCACGCGCTTTTTGTCTGTTAGGGTGGTTTTCCACACCTATCCAATTTCTTTATCCAATGTCATTGCGTCTCACTCTTTCATTAAAGCAAAACGTGAGACGCAATACACATTGGTCAAAGATTAATTAATGAATTATTGGACAGATGGAATATCACCCTTACTTAGTTTTCGGTTTCTAATTGGGACACCTAGGGCGCATATCCAAAACTGGCAGTCTGGCAAGATTCTGTAAACGGCTTGTGCACAAATCACGCGAGGTTCGATAGGGGGGAGGAGGGTCACGAAAAGGGTATAAGGAAACCTCACGTGTATTTTTCTACAGGCAACGAAACTAATAAAAAAGACCTACCACATGAGTAGATACTTTTTCTCGGTTTCGTTAAACATAAATGTGAAGATTTGCACTTCAAAATAGCGAATCTATTTAACGAAAATAGAAAAATAAACAAGATTTTCTATATACAATACTTTTATTTTAAAATTAGGTCGAATGAAAAAAATTTCAAAAAAATACACGTGAGGTTGTGTGGGGGGAGGGGGGTAGCCAAAAACCACACCAAATATCACCAAGGGGGAGGGCGGACAAAAAGTAGCCGAAAACACCTCGCGTGATTTGTGCACAACCCCAAAGTCGTTTCAGGATAGGTTTATAAAGCAGATTCCAGAAATGATAAGCAGGTTTGAAATTCAAGAAGACAATTAGACAAATTTTCGTAAAGGCATCATGGGAGTAGGAATGTTATGTTGCTCTGAAGGTCTCAGGCGCCCCGACGGCATTTCCTAGTAAGGCAATACGGTAATCGATCTATAGGATTCTGATTAAGGGTACTTGCTACACTTCTTATATAGAATACTTAAGTTGTGCGAACTGTGTAAACAATGTTGCACCGGTTTATATAATTTACTAGCTTCTGTTCGCGACTTCGTTCGTGTTTAAGACGTTATTAATTAAGTAGTTAATACATAAATATTATGAGAATATTACACAATTCGACCTCGTCCATAAGCCTTGTTTTGTGGGTACAAGACGACGATATATAGGTACATATAATCGATAGATACCTACTTAAATACTTACATTACATAGAAAAAGCATTAAAGAAAAGTAAGGCGAACGTAGTTTTTCCTCAGACAAAAACGTTATACTTATTTGTTTAGTTGTTCGAACTCGTCCGATAACCCAGTTCGCGGTTGACTCACTCGATTGACTGAATAATGTCGGGTCATTAGGAGAAATGGTAATTAAGTCACAACAATTCCAATTCAATGAGGAGGTTATTTTATTGGGTGTAAGTAATTTACTTCGCAACATGGAATCGAATCTTGTTGCAATTGCCATATATTCATAACTTTGTCATAGGGGCTTATTCATATGTACCTATCTCCGGCGATGTTTGCATCAAAAACAGCAGTTTTTAATTATCGTACCATTGGCCACTGTTAACTGTACATCGGTGGACGTTATGCCTTTTGTAATAAGGTCCGCCGATGTACATTTAGGAGTGTTGCTGCTTGTACAAGTAATTTAATCGGCAGTCCGACAATGCTCGTATGAAATGTGCCGTTATCAGGAATTTTTCCCAGGCTGATAATTTTCCGGTTGGTACTATGTGCCCGGTTTATTCTATAGGTATATAGGTATATTTTTTTATAGAATAGGTATTCCAATATTTGCTATTATAATAATATTTATATTGGTTTTCCGTGAGTCGTCTGCAATTTCAATCATGAAATATTTCAATAGGTATCGTACAAGTAGGTAAGTAATGTAATCGGCAGTCCGACAATGCTCGTATGAAATGTGCTGTATTTTTTCCCAGGCTGATAATTTTCCGGTACCTGTACTATGTATGTGCCCGATTTATTATATAGGTACCTATAATAAATCGGGCTATAGGATTTATTATATTTCTATTAAATCGGTATTCCAATATTTCCTATTATTATAATATTCTTATACCTATTGGTTTTCCGTGAGTTACTGTAAATACATTAACTAAAATGTTCCTTACAAACCGATCGTCTGTGATTTGCGTCATGAAATACTGGTATGCATTTCAATGTTCATTGGGAAATATTTCCGGGAAGGGGCGATTTCCAGCGACACGTCAATAAATACGAGCCTTAGGTAGGGTGGTATTAAAACTGTCCAATTTCTTTGTCCAATGTGTATTTTGTGTCACATTTTGCTTAACTAGAGCGTGAAACGCAATGACATTGGACAAATATATTGGACAGGTGGAATACCACCCTAAATGGGTCCTTGCCTGAGGGCCTACCGAAAACGTCTAAAATAGATTAGGTATTCGCTCTAATATCACTCGAATATTCAAGAGCGATCTATGGGCAGATGAGTAAGTGGTTCGCGGTTATACGTAGCTGTGGTGTTAAAGAGGCAAGTGGAGTGTTTATTTCTCCATACAAATGTAGACTCATTCCTTCGTTGTTTTGACCCTAGCTAGAGCAATGATTTTTCCTGCTGTGTTAAGAAGGGGCAAACATAAAACTGTAGTTATTTTGAATAGTTATTTTTTTGTGTTTTTTAAAAGGCATATGGTGTCATGAAAAAGACTACACCCAAAATCTTGCTTAGTAAACGTTAGCTCGATAGAAAAATCATGCATACTACAATAGTATGATTTTAAATAAAATACATTGTGATATAGGTATAAGGTCATGACTCATGACAAACAAATACAGAGTTATTGTTGAGGTAAAACGCCCGTGTCTTTCTGTAAGTGTATTTAAATTATTGTCTATCCTCCTTAAAGTCCCTGCGTACAATTTTTTGTACATATTCCAAAATCTATTTTGAACTTTCATTGTGTAACTAAGGGTTCCAATTTCAAAAACAAAACAATTGCTTCTGGGTATCAGGAGGCTATAAAGGGGCCCACTGATTACCAGTCCGCCGGACGATATCGACCTGTCAAATTTTTGTTCTAACTGACAGGCCGATATCGTCCGGCGGCCTGTTAGTCAGTGGTCGGCTTAACATTATTAGTATAGATCATCCACATTTATAGGTAACTGTATCAATTGTCATAAGTATACTCCGTGCGCAAAGACGAATGTAAATACCTGTAACTAACCTTGTATCTTGGCCTTGCCCATCCACATTGTACAAATATCTACGACAAACCAGTGATAATAGATTATCAGTACCATGTTACTACCATCGCATCGTTTTATTTCACGGTCAATAAGCAACGATTCATGTAAAGAAGTATGTGGATCATTAGGACTAAATCATGAATATTAGGTACAGCTTCTGTCCACGATCTCTCTTGGACTTACGAATTGCGGTCAGTTAACGGTAAGGATTCTGAGTATGTAACAACTATGAACTATACTCTGGCACAACCCACTTTTTAAGTAGAAAAAAGCGGCAAATTTAAAAATGTACTTAGGTGTGAACAATTGACTTCCCATAGAAAATTTTAATTTAGCGCCTTTTCTACTGACAATAGAGCGCTGGTGGCCTAGCGGAAAGAGCGTGCGACTTTTAATCCGGACGTCGCGGGTTCAAACCAATGAGTTTTTAGAAGTATGTCGTACTTCTATATATAGTATCGGGATGACTTATTTGGTATGGAATGATAATCACTTTTCATATTAACTCTGTATATTAAAACAAACGAGTTGATCGTACAAAGGTTCGGGCGGGACTGGCGTCCCGTAGTTCCTTAAAGCTATACCTCAGCTTTTGGCTAGTCAGCTCATATCATAGTTTTTCGGAACTTATGTACGAAATATGATTTGATTTTTACCAGTCGCTTTTCGGTGATGGAAAACATCGTGAGGAAACCAGACTAATACCAATAAGGTCTACCCTCTGAGTTGGAAAATCAGATGGCAGTCGGTTTCGTAAAAAGTATACCTACGCCAATAACTAAGATTAGTTGCCAAGCGGACCCCAGGCTCCCATGAGCCGTAGCAAAATGCCGGGATAACGCGAGGAAGATGATGATGATGCCTTTTTCTACTGACAAACTGGTGGGCGTGTCTGAATATATACTTATTATGTGTGTTAAATTTATTTCGATCCATTCTGTATGTTGTTTCCTCTTTATGAAATATCACACACTTCCTTTTTATAAAATATCACACGTTGACAATGACAAGCTTTCAGCGATAACCGCAAGGTTCTAGAGGAAAAAACTTGCTACTTACACGGGTAAAGCCGTGGGAATATGCTAATCTAATAAAGTAGGTACCTATCAACGTGTCTCAGGGTCAGTCCTTGTCTACTGATCATAAAATACGATTTCACTCGTGCTTATTCGTTACGTACCTAATTAAAATAAATGTTGAATTAATAATGCATTTACTTCCTGTATCAAATTCCGACGAACAATAAGATAAGTAGCTAATATACCTACAATAATAAGTGTTAAATGAGCCATAGCACATATGTTGTTAAGTAGGTATTATTCTACAATAAAATTATGGCTTAATTTGGAACCGGGATATTACTGGAACTGAAGGAAAATATTTGTAAGTAGGTACTTACCTAAATAATTAATATTTCCTTTTATATTTTTGATGGTACGTTAACTTCGGCTGATAGCTTATGAAAATAATCAGCTAGAGTTATGCAGTGCAAGTGTTATTTTAAACGTGAAACTTCTATGAAATTATGACGTATAAATAACAGTTGCACTGCGTGTGCTATCAAAATCGTTGCAGACTTATCTTGGGCTAACTCCACAACTCCTAAAAGTGAACGAATACAAACTGTAGGTAGAGCGTTATTAATTACCCTGTTTTATCTGTTTATCTTTATTTTGAATATACTATCTCATGTGGTCGCGACCTTCAGTCATGAGGAATCGAGGAAGAAGAGGAGAAGAATATAATAATATTACCTACCTACTTAACTCGTTTTAACTTAGACTTGCATGCAACATTGATGTTGATTGAAGCCAACTTTTCGTACTTACAAAAGGTGGACTGGCGAACTTATTGCTATGGAATCTTATATAACAGGTAAGTTCAGGGCAAAGTTGCTACGGAGTAAGAAATGTACGTATTATACAGTAAAAGGTAAAAATGCGCTTATTAAATATTTGGATTACGGTACCGATATACCATTACCTGTTTCTAACTCGATTGTTTTGTATCATAACCAGAACAGGTGGGTTTAGTTAGGCGGATGACGTCAGTAGCGATGTACCTACGTCAAAATAAACTAGGTAAGGTACATAAGGTAGGTATATAAGGAACACGCAG
The DNA here is from genome assembly GCF_910591565.1 of Cydia splendana. Lineage (NCBI taxonomy): Eukaryota > Metazoa > Arthropoda > Insecta > Lepidoptera > Tortricidae > Cydia > Cydia splendana. The sequence goes on along the minus strand of NC_085966.1, from coordinate 5,796,742 downwards.
TCTAAATAAACTCGTTCGTCAAACGTAAACGAGCGGGGTGTACGACCGATTACGCTTGTTTAGGTGCAAACGTATTTATAGATCCGCGAACCGCCAGTCGAAACCGAGCGAGCACTTTGTAAATGAACACTGCCAAGAGTGCATCACTCACAAGAATGGAAGGATCGGCCTCATCGGAGCTTGAAACGTTGACGCGACTTTTACGCAGCGATATGTATGACGATTGTTCGTTCTTCATTGAAGAAAATATGGAACATTCACTTTATTTAACGAGTTCCGGCACCTGCGGCTACCGCGAAAACCGAAATTCGCAAATTGCGGGGATCTTTCTCTTTAACTCCAATGAAGGCGTAATTAGAGTGACAGAGAAACTTGTCCGCAATTTGCGAACTTCGATTTTCGCGGTTATTGCCCTGTAGCATGATCGAGATTTTATATCGTAAAATTGGTCGTAAGTCGTAACAACGACTTTGAAGTTGAAGACAAGTTGAAGTATAAAACGAAAGGAAAACAATTTTTTTTTAAACTTAAACCTACATTTAAATCGATTTTCTGAGAGCATTTCAAATTCAGGGAATTCGTAGTTATTTAGTATGTTTATTCGAGTATTGTCATAATTATTCATCCGTGGATAGTGTTACTTACAGTGCGAGCTCTAGTGACCTAAATTGGTTGTTGTTGTTCTATTGTACTATTTGTAGTTGACGTTTAGTGGCATTGTGTAGGGAATGTTTGAAAAACAACCTCCACGTTTTGACAACATAGCGATTACTTGTCATGGTATCGAACCATAAATGATACCGTGATATGATATTTAATAACGTTTACGCCTAAAGATGTGATATTCTGGACAAAAGCCTTCCTTAAAATCCATACAGTGATCAGTCCAGGGACCAAATTCGACATGTACCTACTTAGAACTGTTAGATTTCGCATCCACGTCAAATCAACAGTTGATTTTATTGCATGTTGATTCTATCAAGTGTTGATTCCATCAACGGTGGATAATATCATTTGGTACAACCAAAACTCAACTCTAAACTCGGAGTGGTTCGGTTTGGTTGTCACCTAACTGTGGATAGCTAATGTCAAATTTACACGATACGTCAAACGTCGCTTGCCGAAAATGTCGAATATATTTTTTTTTACCGAATTGTCGGTCCGTTTTATTAGGGTTCTTTCCAAGCTCCGTACCTCCTAGTGTACCTAAGTATGGGAATTAGGAATCTATTTAGCTACTTACCTACCCAAAACAAATTTCTACAGCGAGTTCCTGAATAAAGTACATATTTTAGTATGTTAAAATAAGAACTGGAATCAAGATTGTTGATCCCAATAAGGAAAGAGACACCATACAAAAATAAAAGTTCATCTTGTCTTGAAGGACCTGGGTAAAAACATTTAGAAAGTATGAGTTGTGGTGACGCGCCTTTCCTGAATTATGAAATAAACTGACTTTTAAGCATTATTTTCGTATTGTCTCATTCTCCTGTTAAAACCTTATCTTTCTTAAAATTTGTATTACGAAACTCTTAAGAAAAGGTATTCGTAATATTCACAGGAAAAACGCCGGTTTTCCAGAAAGTGTTTGACCCACCTACATTATTACCAGTTTATTTCCCCTAGTCGTAACAAGGTATATCGGATGCCAAGTGTACAGGAATGTGTAAGCATATTGATTGTTTATTTTCGTACGTGCGACCACGTGCCGCGCAAATTGTTAGCTACGACTACTATGCGTGTCGCTCTCGAATTAATTGTCACGTTTAAGAGAAATACGGTTGTTGTGATCTGGTAAGTAATCGGTTTATTGCACGGTTATAAACTAGTGTCTGTCCGAAACCGGATTTCTTGCCGAAACCGAACCTTCAGCCGAAACATGATTTTTATTCCGAAAACTGAAACTTCGGCTGGACATTAAGTACCTACTGCAAATAGTTTCGGCAGTCTACACCTACCGAGGGTCTACCGCGAAACACGTTCGACGTGTTGCCTCCCTGTCACACTTACCTATGAGCGCGAGCCGAGCCGCGAGACGTGTCACGAGCCTACCGTTCACACTCGCGTCTCGTGGCGCGGCTCGCGGCTCGTCTCGTGGCTCGCGCGAGAGTCTAAACCGAGTATATGAATTTAGGTACGCGGTAGGCCCTCAGGATAGACGCAAACGAGTTAAGCAATAGCATACCTACTTTATACTCTTTAGCAGCAATAGCATACAATTCAAATGTGTATCCAAGGCCGTCTTAAACTATGCTGGGGCCCTTGGGCACATAAGAATTTGGGGCCTTTTTGATAAGTAAAGAAAGCGAATTAAACTAACATTTCTCTACTATGATCTTCTATTTATTATGCGTAATCAAATATACTGTTACTGTCTGTCCTTCGGGGCCCTGGGCACGGGCCCCGTGTGCCCTTATGGTAAAGACGGTACTTTGTGTATCGCCCGTTCGCATTCGGTTACGGTGTTGTCCTTCGTTAACGTTTAATTTTCTTCTTAGTGATTTAGTATTTGTCCTCATATTACCTATCTAAATCAATGAAAGTGAAAGAGATTAGCCAGACAAACTAACTATTCATTCCCAATCTGTGTAGTAATGTAGTTATCTATACTGTCTAAATGTGTAGTTTTTTATTTGATTTACCGGATAATGTAGAGTTTCTAAATTTCGACCATTATACATGAATCTGTTTTCAGTGGCTAGATCTACTAGGGATCATAATGCGAACGGATTAGAGCGTCGCCTGCCAAGATACTGGATCTAAATGCAAAATGCAATTGTAAATAAAAACAATTGTTAGGTAATACTTTGTGTGTACATACCTACTGCTCCCTTCTCATCTCGCTCTTACTCGTCTCGTCTCGCATTTCTCCGATTTTGGGGCGCGGAACATCACATACCTTTACTATTTCATATCTAGTGAATGTCTAATTCATTTCCCGAACCGCGCCGAGTCGGGTTTTTGCCGAGACTCGGCGGGAGGCTCCCAACGAGTATGTACTGTGTACAGCCGGCATTACTTACATGTTACCAGCGCGAAAAGTTACGATGCTAATACTAATAATACTTATGGAAATTTTGTGTAATAAAGTAAGCACGTCATTAATACAGATAATACCATGGGGGCGACAATTAACCCCACTAAAGAACTCATTACTGAAGCAAAAACTCCGGGAAACATCCCAAGGCAAAACGTCGCAATCATAAACAAGTTAGGGTCGCATGGAACACGGAACAAAAACACTTCAACGGCTTTTAAATAAAGGCAGTAAGCACCTATAGGTTTCATATACGTTTACACCGGTCTGAGGAAAGCCGTCGGAGTTTCCCAGCGGTACAATGCATCGGAAAGTTTGCGAAAATTATACTCGCGCGAAGTATCTGTGAAGAAAGTAGCTCGTCGAAATGCGAGCGATGCACGCGTGACTGCATCAGAGCTAATAACGAAGACGTAATATATAGTCAAATAGTGATTTAATACTAAAGCTTTCGTAATTTTCCTTTCATGGTTGAAGTTGTATATTCACTTTTATGTTTAAGGGTGTGGGTGAAATTAACTTTGTACCTTACTTGATTACTTACTATATATGTAGTTTACTTTTCATTTCTTAGTTTTGTTTGCTTGTGTTAATATAAGATGAGGTGTACCAGCGCGAAGCCGATAATTAGCAGAGATCGGCGGGGGTGAGCTATTTACCTTATAATTTGACATGTCTTACGTCATATTATAAGGCAAATAGCTCACCCCGCCGATCTCTGATCATTAGGTACCTACCTACCTACCTAACAATAGAGCGAATTTTGTATAATCATAATCAAATCTATATAAGTAATTTACGATATATAGATTGTACGATAGTTATCTTTAGTAAGATAATCATCGTATTGTATAACTACAATAAGATATAGACATGTCAATTGAATTCGCTAAAGTAAATTTCATACAGAACAGAGTCATACAACCATGTGACAATAAGATAGATAGAGTCACTAATTAGTGCGATGATTACGTGTGCGTCTTTCATTTGCTTTGCATTAATTCATTTTGGTATGTATTTACGTACGTAGAGACTAGATACATTGGACATGTATGTTTTAGACTAACCTAACCATGATTAGATTATTACCTAGACAGATTTAGTCTGAAAACAGTCAACTTTGTATTTGAATAAACTGCCCAGCTTTCTGAACGCGCTTATAACAGCATCATGTGTTATTATTATGTTTACGCGCATCGTACATTTGTTTACATCTTCAACAGCGCCGTACTCAATCAATATAGCTGGGCTGTTGTGATACTGATTATCACGCATGGCAGCGAGCTATCTGCGGCGGTGCATGCGTTGCACCGCAACTTGTAGGAGGCCAATGCCGGAGGACCGCGGCGTCGTGTCCGCGCCCGCACGTGCACGCCCTCCCCGCGGCTCCCGATACCGTACCGACATAGCGGGTGCTTCTCGGCGGGCTTCGGAGCCCCTCGGCCTTCTTCGCGCCCCTACTCGGACGTGATTGCGAGAGCGGAGCGCACAAACCAGACCGCCCCCCTTCACCACCCGCCCGGGCCAGTCTACTTACGACAAGAGCCGTAAGCGGACGCCCTGTCGGTTCTCCGTGCGTTCTGATCCGTCTTCAATTTCGTGGATTCTTTGCGGAAAAGGACTAACGTCTTGGAACTTTCGTGCTGATATTTGACATTTGGTCCGCCCAGGACTGTTGTGAAGTGACTAGAGAGTGATTGTGAGTAATTGGTGACAGTGAAGCAAGGCTGGTCGCGCTACGTCGCCGTGCCTGAGTTGGCGTCCTCCCTCCGATTCTCGCGAGGTAAATGAGACTCCTACGACACCAATCGCATACGTGGACGGAACCGGATTACGTTGTGCTTTATATAAAATTCGCTCATTGAACTATCAGAATTTAATAGGAATAGTTTTTGTTCGGTTGCGCTCCAGTGGATCCGAGATGAATGTGGTTCAAGTCAAGACTGTACCGTTAGCCAGTTAGCTGCGTCGCGGTCGGCGCTCGCTTTAAAATGTGCTCAAAACTTGTTAAGAATGAATTCTAACAATCTCTCAATAAGAATACCTACGTTTTCCTGTTCAACAACTTATAAAATACGAAGTTGTTGGGACATCAGTGCTAATAGCCGACGGCGAAGTTGATAAAGAAGTTACGTATACGGAAACGTTCAGGTCTTATTGTTTCTCAATAATGCGGCTGGTACAACTGGCTTTTGTTCTTAGTGTAAACAAAACATCGTATCACTTAGAAGAGTTGTGAATGGGGCAATTGATTACTTGGATTACAGCGACTACTAAACTTTAATTGCTTATCAGTAATGAGGTCCTTTATTTAATACAGCATACATACGATCAAGTATGATGGGCGTGGCAAGCACCAAATGCTTCAAGGCTGCTACGACTGGTTTTTAAACCACGCGAGACCACTTGAGAAATTTCGACATCACCAGCGCTCGGACCTCGCAAGAACCTCTTTAATATCGACTACGATTGCCAGATGGCAAACTTGCCTTCTCTATGAACTTAGAGCATGAAAATCTCACCAATCTCCGATTAGAAAGTTATGCGATTGAGGAGAATTTGACTAGGTGGTAGGTGCCTTCAGAATTTTTATAGCTTTCTAAACCGCGTCTTTTAGTTTCGGTTATCGTTCTTTGTCACAATCATGTGATTTTTACCTGCAGCTGCAGGTGTTTGTTGGCAAAATATATTCTTTGTTTCTTCAGAGTTAACTTCGAACTTAGCTTCTTAGCTTAGCGAGCTTAACTTAGTTTAGGTAGCCAATTAGCGTGCTAGAAATCCTCAACTGATGGATAATCAGTAAAATAAATATAAAACCTACACGCTTGCGTTTTTATGTCGAAGACGATTGTGTCATTATCTCACGGCACCGGCTCCGTTAGACGAAGATTTACTAACGCGCTTTGGTAAAGCATATCTTTTTTCTGCTGTCTGATAATTAACGATCTGTCAAGAATGATTTAGTAACCTGTTACCAGCAATAATGGACACCCCGTGCGACTGTGTAGGTTGTTGTTGACTTTGGGCAGAAATCACAGTGATCTTTCGATGTAAAAGCAATGATTGTTCATTTTCGTCTTATTGGATTTAAAACAGTCGTGCTACTCGTGCTCTATCAAATTTCAAATGAAACGGAATGGCGGATAATAGTTGTTCCTAGCAGTTTGTCTCTTTTATGGTCTATTTGTCGGTTTGAAACACGAGCATTATCCGACTTCCTAGAGGAGTACGAAAGCGTCAAAACTATGGGCGATGCTGTCTGCCTAGTGCTTTCTCAACCCGGCTATTTTTAGAGCGCTATGCTCGATGCGCGCGGCGGGCGCATGTAAGTAGGTCGCGATATTTGCTCTACCTGACTACACGCCACTCAATGCCACTAAACAAATACGAAGGACAACATATTGAACATTATTTGTTCCAATTATACTGAGATAAGAGTGATTGCACTAAAAGATTTGGAAACTTGAAGAAGTTAGCGAGTTGACATACTGCCCGATTCGAACTTTAAGATACGTCAATAAATAGATCTAGAAACGATATAGATTAGATATGTCAGTGTCAAATGTGACGTTTCTTCAAACAATAACGTCACTTTTGACACTGACACATCTAATCCATATCGTTTCTAGTAAGTACGTATCTTAAAGTTCGATTCGGGCCGATAGGATCGACATGTATAGCTACATTTTGTATTCCTATCAGATGCAAAGAAATGGCGGTGGTCTATCTTTTTAGACCTATCAACAATGATCTCTAAATTCGTGCAAGTTGTATTAAACATGCGTGCCAATGCGTGTAGGACCACCACGCCTATTATAATTAAGAAATATTAATCAGAATTCACTTATCATTATAGAAAATTTGCCGATCTACAAAGCCGGAAGTACAATGTTGTACAAAGTTTCGGAGCGGCCGAAAGGTTCATCAGTTTTTTGGCCAAAACCGAACCTTTGGTCATAACGTGAATTTTATGCCGAAACCTGCTAAAACCAAATTAAACCGAAGCCAAAACTTCGGCCGGACACTAGTTTATATATTTGTTAAAACGAATGTGCTTCCGTCAAGAGCCGTATTATTATCGAATAGAATAGATAGACGATTCAATAAAGAACTAAATCATTTGAAGATGATTGATGACTGTGCAGTAAACATTGAATGTTTTACAACTGGAGGTTTATGCTCCTTTGATTAATCGGCGGAGATTCGGAGAACCAAATAAAAACGGGTCAGAGCACCAGAATAACGAAGCCCCGGATGCTACTGATTCACGCTGATCGTTGCATTTCGTTTTATTGGCTTTGGTAAATATTTGAACAGCATTGCCAAAAATACGTCAGGCATTCTGATAGTCTTAATTTATTTATTTTTTTATTTAGAAATTTAATTCAGGCAACAAGGCCCATATTACAAATACCTTACAGACTAACATACATATGTATTTTATAAACTTAAAACTAAACACTATTTAGTCGACAAAACGGCGTGGCTCCGTTGCATCGGCTGCTCTTGTGTCGGGTGTGTGTTAATACCACTTGATCTGATAAGTATTATGATCGGCTACTACTTCTCTTGTCGCGTGACACGCCATTTCTCTTGCCTGAAGATAAATGTAGAGCACTTATAATTTAGGTAAGTACCTATAATGTCTTGCAGTAGTTTTTACCCGGGTCCATGTAGAGATTGTAGAGTTCGTTATTTCAGCAATTTAGGAAATATTTTGCGGGAAACGTTATAAAACAAACGCGTATAATAGATACTTCAAATAAAATGCGATCTCTGATTACATAGAGATCAAAACTACGGTCAAAGGCATTGTTTTGTGTATTAAAGGCAACAGTCCATTTCTAACGATAGTAGCACTACCATTCATTTTACTATGGAAATTGACAACAACACCGACGCGTTTGTACTAGTAGTGCAGCAGCGGTCAGAAATGGAATGTTACCCTTAGATGGCAGGCGACAAAACAATAGAGACGTTTCAAAACGCCCAACAGCATGAAAAAGGTTTTCTACGGCCATGAAGTCATTCTGTTGTCCGAGCAATGCTCCCCATAAATATGATCATTTCTCGAAATGCCAGTGAACGCCATGGATGATAATGTCCCCACGGCTGGGCCGGTGTCGTCAGCTGATAGCCGGGGCCAACGGCCTCGACTTTGTCTCGTCCGCACTTATCGTACGCCGAGGTCGATGGGTTATCGGACTATTTTTTCGGCTTGATTTGCGATTAAAAACGTCAATAAATTCTTTGTATGGTTATACGAGTAATTGAACGAATTCCTTTGTGTAAGCGTGGTTAAATGAACAGAGAAGTATAAGAAGTGAAATTAGGTATTCGATAGACTATTCAGGGCATTGCACTGATCACACTAATAAATATTGTATTTATAATATTGGGATCATATTCTGAACTCAGCTGTATATTTATTTTATAAAATGTACAAGTACCAATTTACTAACTTAATTCTAAAATTTACGCAATAAATTGACTCATAGTTGATTAGTTGCCAAGCGGACCCCAGGCTCCCATGAGCCGTGGCAAAAAGCCGGGACAACGCGAGGAAGATAATATATGACTTATAGTTATGATGGTGGAGTGCATAAGTATGTAACATCATAGAAAGCAATTGGAAAATAAAGTATATAATATAACAACATTGCCGCAAAAAAGATTGACACAGTCACCTTTGATGTCGTGTGCCCTTTATCAATGGTAACTAACAAAGTTAAAGGGTACATCAAGGTCTGAGCAAAGTAATAAGATATTGAAGGCGACCTACGCAGACCTATTAATAACACATCTTATTGGGACGTAATCCCATCGCTCTGGAAAATTGAGGCAACCAGAGCCAATAAATTGATAAATTGCTATTTACGGAGGTCTTTCATCTATGCTTGTCAGCTTTCAGGGGATTATTCCGAGACAAGTTGTGGCATTATACTGCAGCCGACGACAGAGACCATTCTAGAACATACTTAAATCTTCGTTCTAAAGTCTCTTCCTAGAGGTTTATAAGTAAATACCTAGTTGTCATGTAGGTAGTTTATAAACTAGCAAGGCAACGACGTTGGGCGTACACTCGTACAGGGAAATCACTTTTCATAAACCTCAATAACGAAGAGCAAGAGATATAATAGTCGTTTAATTAAAAAAACTAATTCCACTGTTATAGACTTGTTTCACAATATAAATAAATAAATATTATAAGGACATTTTACACAAATTGACTAAGCCCCACGGTTAGCCCAAGAAGGCTTGTGTTGCGGCTACTCAGATTTCGTCCTGAGAGAATTCGTCCTCCTCAGATATATCTGCTACATGGTCTGGTGAGTTTAACTATGAGCGGCACAACTAGACATTATATGGATTCTACGGCGGTGCGATGCATTTCGATTGACGCATATATTCCAATAGTTTCTACAAATTTGCAAATGCCAAACTATGCAAGAGTTGGGTTCCCTTTTCAGCTTCTATATGTAACTATAAAGTAAATAAAAAAATTGGAATATAAGCGTCGTAAACGTAAATCCTTCAACAGACAGACGTCGATGACATCACAATAGTACAAATTTGCAAGGTTAGCTTGTAATTGGCTAAGATTGCCCACACTCGGCCGTGACGTGACTCATTGGTTTTGAGCTAAGTCGGCACTTTAGACGATTTATATCTTTGAATAATAAGCGAATAAGTTGAGGTGAGTAAGTGCGCAAGATTTGCCTTTCACATCCTTCCCACACACAATCATAATTCGTAGCGAAGCACATCACCCCAAAATTAATTTTTAAATGATATTTCAACGCTGTAAGTGATTATTTCGAAGGAGAGGATTGTCAGAAAGTGAGGTTAGTTTATCTTGCCGTTATCGCCGCGATAAGCACCATAAGTCCGTAGGACGCAAGTGCGTGCTAAGTAGCTACACCACTATATTACATATAGGTACAACGAGTATAAACGGGTAATAAAAGGTAGATGCCCCCATTTCAAAAGCGCGAATGGGATTTCTTGATCCCAGGAAGAGATACGGGACAGATAAGGTTGATAAGAAAAACGCATATCTGATACTAGAAGAAAAACATCCGAGACTGACTACATACCTACTTTTAATCTGAATGCGTGTAAAGAATCTTGATTTACATTCGAATAACGAATATATTATAATTTAACTGAATAAAAAGTTAAAAACAAAAGTATGTTTATGAAAGTGACGTGATTAATCGGGGCTTAGCAAAGCTGATGCCCTTTTAGTTACAGTAGGTGTAGGGTGTGATATGATTTCTAAGTTTTCCATTTTATGATACCTATCCAATGAGACGCAATGACATTGGACAATTAAATTTGACAGGTGGAATACCACCCTTAGACCCTTGCATTGTTAAAATAATTTTATAAGCACGACTAAAAAAACCAAAACAACGTAAGTTAAGCTTTTAAAATGCGTATGTACCTACCTTTAAGCAAGCCGAAATTAATCTACTTATGTACACGGGTGGTTAATTCTCGAATGAAATATGACGTATTAGATTAGATACGAATCTAATCACTTGGTGGGAGGTGGGAGCCGAAGCCGACTCCGGTAACGCGAAACCTGTGCAAGCAGAACGCCCGGATAATCAGATTGATTTGACACTAAAATAAGATAATGTCAGAATCAGGGCCCTGTTTGCTCCCAACTTATAATTGTGTTGTCGGCATAGTAACGACATGCCGTAGTAATTCCATTTAAGTCCCCTTTGGTATCGAGACCAGTCTGCGGGGACTGAAATTGATTACTTTCTTTAAAGGCGTTGTTACCTACACATAATTAAACTTCGTCTATGTTATTAGAAAACATTAAATAATAACCCGCCTTAAATTGCACCTTTGAAAACTTAAATTTATCCCCCTTGTCATTAAATATGTTTCCATTCTTGATACAAAAAACCGAAAGTAGCAAGAATACCAAGAGTACCAAGTCGGTTTCATGTTGTGTTTACAGTTACGGAGTTATAATTATAACTCTTCTCTGCGTAACCTTTGAGCCATAACTTTTATAACGACAATAAGGGCAGGAATCCACGCAAACGAGTACCTGAAACATGTAACTTAAAATGAAACATTCCAATTGTGAAAGCATTGCAGTCTTTGTAGCAGCAGGTAAAAGGGCTACCTAGTCTTTATCTCTGCGGATCACCTTGATGAAAATGACTGACCAAGATGAGAACTTCAATGGAGACAGCAATGACTGTTATTAAATTTATCAAGGATATGATATTGCCCTTATTTCGTTGTTGCAGTTGCAATCGGAATGTAACCGACCTGCCAGATGTATTGTGTTGCTGTTGCTGGTGTACACGTGTACAGTCAATAAAACTATTAACTTAGCACTCCCGCATTTGGCGTCCCGTCGCGTTTCAAGAGTTCCATCTTTAACTTAGCAAGCAAATCCAACGTTCCTAGATACCAATGAATTGTTTTCTCTCCCACTTGTCTAAATTGCCTTCGCTAGAGGAAGCGGACGTTACGTCACGAAGTTCAATCCTCGTTTACGACTTCCGGCGCAGCTAGCCACGGAAGAGTGACCTCGATACTCGGGGCAGGGTCACCAAATTGAAGCTCACGTGTACCTGCTACGAACCTGAATTCAGTACCTACGTGACTAGTTCAGGGTATCTACTGTACCGGATCGCCTCCTGTACTCTGACATAAACGATTTTTATTGGGATTAATCAAGATGAAGGACGATTACATACTTCTAGGAATATTATAGGTCTATGCTTCTAGGGCCTATGCAGTGCTATGCAGTCTATAGGCCATGCGGAAATGTAAAGAATAATCAAAGAGTTCTAAATAAAAGTTTTAGTTTACTCAAAATTATGGTATGACATTTAGACCTTTGGTTTTTATGGTAGACATATGTACTTATGTATTATTAAATGTATGTATTAATATTAATACGTAACTCTTTTCTAGTTAACACAAATCTTATTTGTTTCAACAGCGAGTAATCAAGGTTGCGTATGTATGTAACTAGGTACTGAATTATATAAATACCTTTTTGATTACGTTACCTTTCTGGAATCTTCATCCTAATTACCTAACTCAACGGTTTGGCCTCATTAATTTCAAGTCACTCAAGTATCTGCCTAGGCCTGGTTGCTTTAGTTCTCTGACTTCAAGGTTAATTCATTAAACTTCCATTTAAACTAATTTGTGTACGAAATACAATAATTACGAGTTACGTCAACGTCAAGGGACCTATTTTGTAGCTATCCAATTATTATTTTTTAAGTACATATTTAAGTAGATCCCTACGTAATAGGTAATTCGAATTAATGATATAGATAAAAAGTCCTTAAAAAAAAACAAATTATATCAGTCTGGGCTATGACCATGGTCTTGAATGTAGATTTTAGCTTCCGGATTCAAGAATAATTTTCCTTAAGCACAATTTTACCACACAGTAACAATACCTACTAATAATTGCAATAACATTGAAGATGAGATAACCTACTTTGTTAATCAGTTTGCCGCACATTAAATACGTAGGTACTTACGTAGGTACCTAATGCATGTTCTTCTCGTCTCTACAATCGAACTTGTTTTGAACCGTCGCCAAAACCCATTTGTCTCTTTTCATAAGCATGCAAATCCTTAATTAGAAACTCATTAAGTAATTAGTCTTTATTAATTAAGGATGTACGGTGCTCGTTATGGCTAAAACGTCCGTTAGCCGGAGAGCGGCCACCGGCATCGGCACCACTGGCCACTTTCACCGCCCGCCATCTTGTGTGCGGCGGCCATGTCGTGCGTCTGCCGGCCACCGATCATTGAGTAATTGGCACGTCTATTGTTATGCCTTGCCTCGTGATATGACGTCATGTACTGGTAAAATACAGGTATATTTTGTTATATTAGTTCAAGATGTTTGTGGTCAAATAGAGCAATGTCGCGTTAAACCTTGCTCTTGATCGGCAGTTAGATATCTAGCTACTAGTTACATCATCAATCAACGCAATCGTTTGTTTATTGAAGTCGAGATAAGTAGTGAATAATCGATCTGGCCTTTAGTCCACATACATGAGAATAATTGTGCCCAATAAAGTGGTTTTATTTATGTTCCCTGGAAGAAATATAAATCCCTTTCAGAGAGTTATAAATCGTCACAAAACAGCTTCCAATGGAAGCAGTGAAGAGGAACAAAGGCGGATACTCCTACTCGCCATTTAACATTACAAATTTTGGCTAGACGAATTTGTTATTCGCTATTTATAATATAAACGTATATATAATGTAAATATTACATCAATGAATTTTCAATTACTTGGTGTCTTTTCAATATGTGTAATAAGTGCAGTTTGCTTTGTGTAAGGTTGTCTTCGTGTGCCTTCGTATTCCTAATATTCCTTTATACGAGTAGCTTTAGGTTTAGTTTGGGCCGTTTAGTTAGGAGGTAAATACAAAGCTAATAATTTTATATCAGTATAAATACTAAAAAGATTTATGTACAAACGAATACAAAAGTCAAAAGACATTTAGAAATACATATATTTTTAAACAGTCGAGTCATTTTATAAACGACACGATCATGATTAAATGCACGCCGTGCTTTCCGGCTTTCACAAGTTTGTGGCGAGCAATCTTTGAGACTACTTCCTTGACTTTGCTACGTCGTAAGCAATTTAACAGTAGGTATTTTGTGGAACTACGTCTTTTAACATTTCATAACTATGTCTTTGTCTACATTAGAAAAACTTTTTCTAACCGTTTTCATAAGAGTGTTTTTGGAATCCTTTAGTATTATTAAGTTCCGAAATTGGTCCTGACTGGGGTCCAACAAGGGATGATAATTCCAGGTTTTACGTTATTTTATCGCTTTAAATTAAATCTGCCACAATAGGTATTCTCAGCTTAGATTTCTCTTCATCCTAATGTCACTCCAGCATGGCCGATTGGCTATCACACTTGCCTTGATAAAAAATTGTTCTCATATTTATGTTCTTTTGTTTCAGAAAACGTTTGACATCTTACGACGTCCTTCTAGACATATAAATACTGTAAGTACCATATGTATGATATTGTGTTTGGGTTATTTGTTGTGTCAGTTAACTCGAACAATGGCCGGTGTTTTGGCCTAGGCCTACGAATAAGCAGCTCTGTGTTGCATTTCCGCATCGTATAACTTCAACAATAACAAATTCTAATTTTCATCTCACGCTGTCAACAGATAACTCTCCAGGTTGGTCTGTGCTCTCCAGTCTCCTTATTTTGCATACTAAATTGATTAATACTTAAGAGACGGTGTATCAAACATTGATTACCACGTGCATTAATTTAAGACGAAACAGGAGCTGAGTTTTAAATATTTTAGGTAAATATACCCGTCTCGCTAACGGAAGCGGCACCTAAAAGTAGTGCGATAAGGACAAGGCGAAAAATCCTGCGTAAAAATCTCAAAAATCGAGGTTTCGTACTCCTCTGTTTCCTCCTCCAAAACTTAACCAATCGTAACCAAATTTGGACATCTAAATGATTATGAAATCGTCTATGTCGGACCGTTTTGCTTTTTTGGCTAATTGATATCAGTTTTGAATGCCACGCCTCTCATTGTGGCATAGTCAATTAGGCCATTTTGGCCATTTTTGAAGGGCTCTAGCGCCTTAAAAAACAAAAATATCAAAAAAAGCAAAACGGTCCGACACAGATATTGACAATATTAATCTGTGTTGAAAAAAACATTGCTCTAGCTTCAAAAACCACGGAGGAAAACGAGGAGTACGTTTGTATGGAGAAATGACCACTCCCGTTGGCTCTTAATCAAATTCAATATAGATGGTAAAAGCTGTACATACAGCTAGCTAGCTATATATAGCGGTATATGCCTTATCTCCTTTTTAGTGTGTCTACCTATTTATTTTAGATTCACTGCGACCCGAGGAGGTCGCCGTCCAGAAATAGGCTGACATTTAGAGGCCAAAGCGTTATCAGACACCTTAATAGAATTGGTGATTGCAGCCTTGTATTTTGAATCATTTAATTACTTGCAAATGATTTGGTATCAAAAATTTAAAGCCGTTCAAGTCCGGCCAATTCCAGTAGCCGTCCAAGTCCAAGGTATTTTTTTTCTTTTCTGTGTATCCTGAGGGCCTGCCGCGAACATCGAAAATATAAATTTCGTCTGTGCATTGCTGTGCATTCGAGCGATAAAGAGGCAATAGGCGAACGAACCAATGAAGTGGTTCCACAGCGGTTCGTGGCAGACCCTCTCATTTTCCAAGGTGAAAAGTAAGTAAGAAAAAACTAAAACACTTCGGAAATCCCGCAGTATTAGAACCATTGACCGGGCTCGCGATATGCCATGTGTAACGCGACGCGATACAAACGCGTCGTGACGAGGACAACGTCCGGCCTTCGGGCAACTTAAATATTAATGACGCGTACTGCAGGCTTCAGTCATTCAGTGTACAATTAGCGACGGAAATGCGAGAATATGCCAATTTCGAAAGATACTTGTATAAAATCTTAGGAACAGCATCTAGCAGCGATCATTAGTCTATTTGAAATCGTATTATCTGATGCATTTGAGCTTGATGTCATGGCTATAACTGGGAAGTCCGGGAACCACTTCGTTCGTTCGTCTATTTGCCTCTCTATTTCTCAAATATATAGGAGAGGCACAAATTGAAATTGAGATTTTTGATGTTTGCGTCAATACATTAGATATGTATAAATTATAACTTAATTAACTTAAAATGTTTCGCTCACATCACAGTTGTAGTTTAGTTCGAAGGTGCATTCAAAACATTTTCTTAGCCCACGATTATTTCCGTATTTCACGTCGCAATTCGAACTTGACCTATTTTACTCTGTCAGTAGTATTTTACTAGCAACATCTATTAGTCCGAAAACGCCCAACATTATCGCAGTTAAAAATATATTGACAAACGAACTTTGTGACTATTTCTGTCAGATTTTTATGTGAGTTAAAATTGCTTATGACTCTTATGAGTTTTGACAGTGACATATAAATAAATAATATAATCGTCGAAACTGTCGATGACGACTGCTCGCCGCCCACATATATGTAAGGCAGTGACACGTCGTCACCTTGGGGTTATTTCTGTACTTAACTATTATTCCTACCTGCCTCTAGATACGTTTTACATTGCAATACAATATGTTACTGTTATAAATATATAAATAACTAAAAAAAAAATATATGTAAGTAAATAATTAAAAAATTAAAAGAAATGGTGAGCTCATATTTATTAATTTATCAATATGTAAGTTGTAATTAACATACATTTCGGCTTAAAAATTCATTTGAAAAACGTATTCACTCAACTAGAAGCTGAACTAAAGTAATAAAATCCAAAACTTAAATGTGGCATCCCGGGGTTGCTATTCGACCATATGCATTTTTGTTTGGTATCTTTAGATTTTTTTCAGAGAGATATTGAATGATTTATTATATAGAACTGTAATATATTCTCAAAATGTATGAGGGGAAGAACATAACCATTTAAATATTATTATTAGTCATAAATTGTTAACGAGACTTCCTCATCCATACTTAGAAATGTACAAATATTGTTATTCATAAATTCGTAAATATTATGGGGAATATGATTCAATCGTAATGGTCTTGTGTTTACACAGCTTGGAAAACCAGACCATTCAACTTACGGCATAACTCGAAACTTGAAGCTTATGATGTGTCAGGTTTAACCATGCAGATTTTAGTTGTACGTATGTAATACAAGTGAAAAAAAAAAAAACTTGTTCCCATGACGGCGATGACATATCTAACCGCCGGCGTATTATGGATAGCTTTATCCATCTTTATCCACGTGATAAAATAACTGTCACTGTTTAACACCGTGGGATAGAAAGTGACGGACACCGTTTTATCACGCTGTCAGTGCTGTCACGTAGACAAGAACGACCATTATATCCGTACACAGACGGTAATTTATAAACTGATCAGGGTTGTTTGTAGAAAAACTATTTTTACAGTTATCTAAAAGTTAACCTAATTTAAATAAATACGCTCCATAAATATAAAGGAATACCTATGGCACTCTCTAACTTGCTTTGTCTAATGTGTACTGCAATATGTAGTTTAGATTCGTAGGTACCTGTTTTTAAACGAAGATAAATCTAACCTGTATCTGAGCTAAAATGGAAATTTCTTGTAAATTCGCCTCCTTTGCTGGTAACAGGGCCCGCAAGGCAAGCCTCCAAGTTTTACGATTATTCTACTTTATATTTTCCCGCAATACAGCGGGGTAAAGCCCTCTCGAGTTCACTAGAAAGTCTTCGTGGTAAATCTAGAAAGTTCAAGCACTTAGGAACTCAGTTTTCAGTTTTGCATCTTTATCAAATCAATTAATATATTTACGAGTAATTATGTCGACAATACGAGTAACTTAGTTTATGGGTTTATAATTTAGTTACAATGTTTTTTAGATACTACGCAGCGGAAATGAGAATGTTGAAATGGATGTGTGGAGTGACGAGAAAGGATCGGATTAAGAATGAGTTTATAAGAGGAAGTTTGAAAGTAGCACCAGTAACGGAGAAGATGAGGAGTAGTAGGTTAGCGTGGTATGGGCATGTAATGAGGAGGGATGGATGCCATATAGGCAAAAGAATGTTAGGGATGAATGTTGATGGACGCGGAGAGCGAATGGTAGACCCAAAAAACGATGGATGGTTTGTGTGAGAGAGGATATGAGAAAGAAAGGAGTGAGTGCTGAGGTGACGAAAGACAGAGGAGAATGGAAGAGAAAAACATGTTGTGCGACCCCACATAACGTGGGATAAGGGCAGGGAAAAGAAGAAGAAGAATGTTTTTTAGATACCTACAGGCCAACTTTGAATACACAATAAACAAATAATAAGTTTTAGGGAAAAATTTCAATTTCTATATCGCTGCATTTTCAGCTTTTATATCGCTGTCTGTACTTTTCTTACGACAGACAACTAATACTCATCGAGACAATTCTAAAAACTCCTAACACAATTAGGTTGCGTTGTTTCATCACAGAGTTCCTATGGCCACCTCCTGTCTCCATCATCAGATCAGTTCGACAGTACCATATTGTATTGTCATCAGAACTACATACCTACAGCTGCCAATTTTCATGACGCTACGATCCTTGGAAGATGGTTAAATTAGTTACCTTAGATTCCATTACATAGTTAGTTACATACAAGTCGACCTAATAAAAGCTTGTTAAAAAATAAATTTAATCATCGAACGGTTGAGAATTGCGACCTGTAGAGGAGAACATCTGGACATAAGAAAGTATTTTTGCCCAACCTGACACGGAGACCTTTGCTAAAGATCGGTCAATAACGCCATAATTTATGTATTACCTTCTAACATCATCCCTATTTCACTTCAAAACGTCTTGGCTCAGTATAAATTAACCACATCCCGTCGAACAGGGGAGGCTGGGTAAAAAGGCCCCCGACTAGTCATCTTTAAATAATGAACTTGACCCAGTTGGGCCGGACAGGGCTGCTCGTCTCCGACCTTCGCTGAACTCCAGACGTGCCCGATTTCAGCTTGGAGAACAACGTTGACGTATTTCTCGTTAATTTTACGTGTATTACTTATTTTATCTACACACATGTCATTAGTGCTCTATAATGCGTTCAGAAACCGTAGGAAATGACAAGCTTTATTACAACCAATTTTACTATGAGAACTTTCTTATCTGTGATAGTAGGAAAATTTGTACTTTAATGTACATAACGTTATAGATTTTTGTAGGTTATGAGTTTAAATTTGGAACAGCAGTCAAAACTCAAGTAGGTCTATTCTAGTATCCATAGATATTAAAACAGATATCGAAACGAAACGTCAATTTAGTATGTTTTTTAAATATAAACCGCACGATATTTGATCTCGAGTGACATGAGAATAGGGACTTCATTCTTTTGTCTAGGAATTTAAAAAAACTACGGATGTGTGACATGCGTGAAAAAAGTTTTCATTCACCGTCATTTGACGTACAGTTTATCTTTTAGTAATTTTAAGTATGTGTTTAGATAAAGTAGTGTATGTAGCTGTACATAATTAGGCATTAAAACACTCGTGTGATCCTATTAAGAAACTCACTAACGTTCGTTTCTTAAACCCACACTCGTATTTTAATGTCTCTCATTATGTAGCAGTCACATAAACTACTATTAATAATCTATGAATTAATAAAAACCGGGCAAGTGCGAGTCGGACTCGCGCACGAAGGGTTCCGTACCATAATGCAAAATAAAACGAAAAAAAAAAGCAAAAAAAAACGGTCACCCATCCAAGTACTGACCACTCCCGACGTTGCTTAACTTTGGTCAAAAATCACGTTTGTTGTATGGGAGCCCCATTTAAATCTTTATTTTATTCTGTTTTTAGTATTTGTTGTTATAGCGGCAACAGAAATACATCATCTGTGAAAATTTCAACTGTCTAGCTATCACGGTTCGTGAGATACAGCCTGGTGACAGACAGACGGACGGACGGACGGACGGACAGCGAAGTCTTAGTAATAGGGTCCCGTTTTACCCTTTGGGTACGGAACCCTAAAAAAACATCAATTTAAATCTGATTTAGAAGGTACATTAAATATGCAGGTGCTAAAAGGTGCATAGAGTTGGACCAAGAGAAGAAACGCAGTGCAAGTGTTATTTTAAACGTCAAACTTCTATGAAACTATGACGTAAAAATGCCACTTCCACTGCGTGTGCTACCAAAATCGTTGCTCATGGTCTAACTTTAAAAACGTTTAAAAAATATGGATTCGTGCATTATTGAAAATTATTTCTATTGCATATTATATTATGAATATTATGACGCTGGGAATAAGCAACCTCCATACACACAGCTGCAAAAGTGCATGGCCATGCACTTTATGAATGAATTCCATTAATGTGTCCATGCAATATTTTTGTGTCATTTTTTTGTAAGTACATTAATAATAAAAAATAGCAAGCACAATTGGCCTAGAAACGTTTCACCTACCAGTATAGGCAATTAATCGTTCTAAAATGTTAGCCAGGTATGATGACCTGGTTGATTTTAGGTTAATGATTGCGCTGTTTGTTGATCGAGTTAAACGTCACGAGGTCATTGGAATGTTCAGGTGTATTTAACTTCATTTCATACATATTCAGCAGTTTTCATGTGCCTATTGTTATCGTAACTTTTATGATCGCACTTATACATATATCTTCTACAAAGTCCGTACACTTTGTAGAAGATATATGTATAAACGCGTAGCTCGGTGAGCAAAGTTAAACTCATAAACCGATACGTCCACGTATGCAGCCTTGCTCATAGCTCTTTAAAGTTATAGGTAATTTAGTTCTCCAACAACGAGTTCCTGTCAAACTTTCGCAAAAACATCTAACAACAAATTTGATTCGCAGTGCGCGATACAATGAAGTTACGGTTCGTGCGGGTGTCGCGAGTGGGGGTAGAGGGGGGCCGACAGGTCAATGACGTCCCTCCGTCTGGGCTCCCCGCTCGCCCCTTGTGAACCAGTTCCCGGCTCACCTAGGGTTACCATTTGTCAGGATTTAGATTTGACAGCGAGAGACAATAACTCTTGAAGGGTACAGCGTTAATACGATCGAAATTACTACGATTATTATTGCATGTTAGTTAAGCTAATGATAGTTTAAACTGTTTAGTGTATGTTTAAACTGTATGTGTAGATGGTTTTTGCAATAAACGTTTTTCTATTCTATTCTATTCTATTCTAAATTTGCTCACTTTTTGACAACAGGAGACTAAAATCAATATGAATATTAATTTGCATCATTTTAAAGGCAACATTTCATACTTGCAAATTCCTAATGCTTCTCAACTCAAATGTGTTTACTAATTTAAACCTTTAATAGGCGAGCATTTTTGTGGTTTCAATTTAATTACTTAACGCTAATTAATATTAACGTTACACCATGTAAAAGTAGCAGAATTTGCTAACCCTAACGCAGCCAGTCTATCTAGTTTAGACTCAGGTACAGTACTCTTACTCGCTTACCTGCTGAACATTCCTGTTAGGTCACATTCTGCCTGGATGCGTATCAATAACAAAAAAAAGAAATCTATTTCCAACAAACCTAAGAATAAAACTTATGATGTATATAGCAATTTGATGTACTTACTAGATAGCCTATAATGTATAAATAATGTAGTAGGCAAGGCACAAAATGGCAGCATTAGCATAGGAAATTAAACACAAACAACTTAGGAAAATGCTTATTTACGAATAAGACGAGGGCTGTAGCTGAGACAATGAAAAATAAACATTACAAGCAACTACGCCAACCGAAGCCGTAGGAATACATCGATCGAA
The DNA here is from genome assembly GCF_910591565.1 of Cydia splendana. Classification (NCBI taxonomy): domain Eukaryota; kingdom Metazoa; phylum Arthropoda; class Insecta; order Lepidoptera; family Tortricidae; genus Cydia; species Cydia splendana. Next base: position 5,775,364 of record NC_085966.1, on the reverse strand, counting down.
TTGGCATCTAAAACACAATATGTTTTTCGATTTCGTAAAGGGGAGAGTGGGGTAACGTCTCCCCTGCTTGGTTCATCGAATTCGCGCAGATAATGCGATGTTATCGCACGAGCTGTCAGTGTCAACAGCGCGATCATGGTGCAATGCAACGCTTTCGCAAGTCAGTCGCAACCGACTACTATCGAAAATAGTTGAAAGTTTCTTCGTAATGCTTTTTTGTAGAGGCTTTTCACGCTTTAGAAAGCGCGTAGTATTCCATGGAGGAGGAAGTTTTTATTATGTTGTACAGTAGGTACATCTGGTGCTACTACCGGCTACCGGTAATAATCACATTACGTAACTACGTCAAAAATTTATAGGACCATATGTACCGTAGAATGTTGTACGATACACGTGCGAATAGGTAATTTCCTATTTTTCGCACTTGTATCGTAAATAGTAGGCTATTATATTATAAGTAAGACTCAGTTTTTATTCAAAGCATTAAAGTACCACATTTTTACGGTCTATCAAGTACAAAAATGCAATGATTGTGTCTTCAAAACATTAACAATTACACGTTCTTCAAAACACTAAATTAAGCCTAATTTTCGATAGGTACCTCATGTCCTAGTTAGCCGGTGGTCTTGCCTGGGAAGGCAAAACGGCGACAACAAAATCTCGACAAGTCACGTTTGTTGCGAAAGTAATTGTTGTTATCGTTACCTAGCTCCCGTCCCGTCTGCGGCGACCTTCGCTTCGCTAAAACCGTGAGATTAGCTATTTATGTAACTCCTCATAAATTCCACTTGATCGCGATGAAGGCAAAGAAAAGCTCGTAAAACGATTTAGGTCGGCCTTATGTAACCGCATTTCACTTTTTGACAGGTAACGATACCTAGAAGAAATATATTTATTAAGTAAGGACAGAGGGTTAGATACTAAAATCTTACATGAATATTGTGTTCAGTACGGATATGATGGTTTTTGTCTACGTAACAGCGTGATCAAACGGTGTCCGTCCACTCTCTATCCCGCGGTATTATGGCTCCTCTACACGATGAGTCAGCGCCGACCACTCCAAGGGACGCATTTATGCGTTAGAGGGAGCAAGTGATGTTGCTATCTCATTCTACCGCATGGCTGCGTCCCTTGGAGTGGCCGGCGCTGGCCCATCGTGTAGAGGAGCCATTAAAGAGTGACAGTTGTTTTATGACATGGATAAAACTATCCATAATACGCCTGCTGCTTTTATCTCTGCATTCAATAACATAACAAGGAACTAATTAATTCCACAATAACTAGCTCTGTTATCAACAATCCTGATTCCACGTAACGTTTCCTTCTCAAGTAAATGTACAACGCTTATGTCATTTTGTAGCGGGAACCACAACGGTATCCTGTTTCTGATGGCTGCTCCTCCTAATGACTTAGGTATAATGTTTATATCTACAGTTGTGTCGGTTTAATAGCGCCTATATTTCACCAAATGGCTCGAGGGAGTAATAGATAATATTAATAATAACAATATACCTAATATTGTCGAGTATTGGATTTAATTCAAAAGTTACTAGGTAAATCATTTCTGTTACCAATTTTAAAGCAAATATTTTAATGTGCTTATCATACCATTTATGTATGTGTGAAATAACTAGTTCTATATTACACATTCAGCTCGCAACAATGCCAAATGAAATATATCCCTACTATTGTGATGCAGAACGCACTACCAACATGAAAACATTGAACATCAAAATCTTAAAATAAATCAATAAATCTAAATGTCACAGGCTAAACAATCTACAACTTTTTATTATTGTCACAATCACAATTATTCCGGAATGTCTTTTGTAGGTCACCTGCTAAATAAGCCAATTGAACGTCATACGTAATAAAAACGATAAAAGCATTGACCCGGGTGACTTTATTTATTAGTAACACCGGATTTATTATCAATTTATCATTAACGAATTATTACTGCCGATGATTTGCTGATGTGATATTTAGAAGCGCTTCCCACATGCCAACGTCCCAAAAAGGTGACGTACATCGTACATAGCAAGCAAAAAACTGTATTAGCACAAGATCTCCGACCCTAGAGCGCCTCTGCGTGGTGATCGAGGGTCAACGATTCGCGATGCTGGGGTGTTCACCTCTGTTCACACTTTACATACGACCGCGATTATCATAGAGAGATTTAATGAGAATGATAATTAATATGACATTAACAAAAAACCCAATGTCACATTGTGAACGATAGAACTCTCAAGGTCATCCGGGCACCTATTTTCTAAAGTGACAAGTGTGACAATGACAACGACGATTTCGTGCGCCAATATAAAACATGGAGATGTATGGAAACGGATCTCAAGTTTCTTCTGTAAATATTGTTGACATTTGTCGTGTTTGTGACAAAACCTGATAGCTACGCTGGGTTCTTATAAAAACCACGTCAGTGTAAAGATAGTATTACTAATAATATCAAATAACATGCTGCTACTGCTACTTCGTGGTATCAACTGTTCACGCTCCGAGAATCCACGTAATTTACCCAGATAAATTACCCGGTTTGTCATGGTATTGTATTTGCTCCTAATTACACCTCTAAACACACTATCGTTACTTAATTGGTTTATTTTCTCGAATACTCGCGTGATTAATTTATTATATTGAGCTGCTGGTTTCTAAAAATAAACTCATCTGTATAATCAATAACCTTAACTCTCGACATTTTCGACGCCACTTTAATGCGCAGAATCAAGTTTTTTGCAAATTACGTTGATCACCTTGCTGAGTGCCTATTCTACCAATAAAGGTTATTGCAAGTCACAAAAAAGTTGAAGTGTCTCGCTCAACTTCGACAATAATAAAATCATACGGCAACGTACTTTCAGGGGCAAATGGACGATAAGATTTCAGAGTTCGATGCCTAGGTACTGAGTTGCTGACCTAGTAAAAATTTTCAGCGTTGAATAAAATATTGTTTAACAAAGTGTCTGCTTTTTTTTTTAATTCTAGTTGATACTTCTATTACTTCTACTTAAACATTTAAATTAATTGTAGAAAGAATTTTAGAGTCGTTCGCGTTGGCAAGGCAACCTTGCGGCGGGTGCGGCGCGGGCGCACGCAGGTCAGATTTTTCGAAGGTCGATGACTCGCCGCCTGTTATTGCTACGAGTTATTATTATTAGCGCATCCCGAATAGTACGGACGAACAAAGCCGGAGCGATTCAGAATCACGCACGATTGGGTACCTACGATCTTTTTTTTCCTTTGTGACATTTTCTTGCGTCCCTTTTATCACCAAGTTACCTGCTGGAGTTACCTTGTAAATCGCCTACGGGTTGAATTTAAATGGTTAACTTACTTTTACTGCGAGCAATACTTTTTTTATTTCCTGTTGTATGTATACTAAAAAGTAATAAACTTTGCACCTTTGTAATAGCGTTAAAACAAATAGTTGTACAGTGAACGGCTGCCAATTTTGTTTTTAACTTTTTTTGAACGCAGCACAACCAATTGGAAACCAATAAGCCCCAGCTGTATGTTAATTCAACCACATATCAACATCATTTTTAAAGTGTAACATGTCGCGAACGATAACAAGGTCATAAAATTAGATTGAAAGTAAATAATTCTATATTTATTGGTGGAATGTATCTGTTATTTTTTGCACGGTATTGTAAAGGGAGCGAATAATGAAGCCGTTGTTGTATGGAACCGCGTCGCCCCATCCTCCCCGCACATGTTGCGCAAGAGACAAGTGTCAAATAATTTACGTCCGCACAATGCAATTGTCCATCATTGTTGTGTCGCTAGGGTTGCTCATTGGCAAAAAAATACTGCAAACTTTTTAAATAGTTTACACTGACACTATTATTAGGCGGGCTAATATTCGTACGGGTATTCAAATGCACGACGCAGTAAACTGGGGTGCCCCTTAATACGCTTAACATTAATTGTCATAATATGAATTCACATAACAGATTTGGCATAACATAATTGTGCATAACATTGAACAGGCATAATATTAAAAAAGCATAACTCTTATTGCGCATAATAATGAATATGCATAATTTAAATATGCATAACATTATTAACTATAACTTTATATGGCACAAAATGAATTAGCATAATTTAATAAAGCAAGAGAATTAATAGGGGATATTACTGCAATGTTCTGCCGCCAGAGTGCAGCACTACCGACTCAGTAAATTCATAGACTAACTTATACATACTGTGCCTTAAACTGTTTTTTGACAAGTTTTCACAGACAATAAAATATGACATTGATGCTGCAAGGCGGTTTGTTAACAAGGGCCTACCGGTAAACGCGAAAATCGAAATTTAGTTATCTGCCTCTTTATCCACTCGAATATGCAAGAGTGATAGAGATATTAGATAACGAAATTTCGATTTTCTTGTTTCGCGGTAGGCCATGTGATTGACGTGACGTGTGATGTGTCAATGTGGTTTGTTTACTGTATGTGCCACAAAGGTGCCACCTACCCTACCCTGCCCTGGCTTTGCCTAATATTCCCTATTAGATGGATCAGGGTAAACCGCTGAAGTCCCTAGAGAAAGGCTGCAAGATTGCTAAGTAAATTTTTGGCAACCGTATTGTGATATTTGTGGTCTAAAAAAGCGCTACTTTTACATAAAACTTCGTTCTCTGAACCTACTGAATCGCAATTCGAGCCGCTCTGTCTACATTTTTATTAATTTGCCTTTTATATTTATACCATTTAATAATTATGCAAAGTAACTTTATGCTTATTATATTTATCCCAAGTCATCGCTATGACAATTTACGTTATGCGCATTAACATTATGCGTACTCAGTTATGCGGAATAATGTTATGCAATTTAGAAGTTATGCGTAATATACGTTATACCAATTTGAATTAGGAGTATTACGTTATGCGAATTAATATAGACCCAGTAAACTGTGCAAAAAGGATGTTATTTTCGCGGCCCCGGCGTACTTAGTGTAGATACGTTTTACATTTTCCGATATAACGCCATTTATAGTAAATATTTACGTATAAAATATCAACATATATCGAAATCAGACAATGTAGGTACCGTTAAATGGGGTGAGTAGGCGCAAAACTGACATTAAAACCTCGATAACATTTTATTTTTACATATGCAAACTGAATGGTGTATATAATAAGATTAATAAGTGTTCCGGACGTTTGTATTTTAGTTTTTATTTTATTTTGGGTAGTTCCATTTCATAACTTTGACGATAAACAGGAAAACCCACCTCACCCCGTAGTCCCTCGTATTTGGGGTGAGTTGGGTTTTCATACAAAGGTGATTTTGGAAGATTGTTGGATCGATTTTTTTTATTATGAGTATTACTATAGCTCCATTTTAAATTGGAATAAATTATTTTTGTAGCAGTAACCTTAAAAACCCATCTCACCCCCCCTTTCAATCCTTCTCTCCCCATTCATAACCCAACTCTCCCCGCGAAACCTACTCACCCCATTTTACGGTACATATGTGACTGGGATATATTATATACAAGTTACGTTTGTAGGATAGATAACGAAAATCAAATAAGAGGTATGGGCGTCGCATCCGATAATCGCATAATGCGAAGCCATATTTATGATATCCGATTGCATAACCAACCTAGATTTGCAACGTACGGTCACGTCGGTCACGATATTTCCCTTCTGTCACACATTAAACGTGACCTCTAAGAACAAGTTTGTGCTAGCTTAGCTATCTATCATAGACACTTTTATTTGGGTGTTAGCCCTAGATCGGGCACGTATGTCACTAATGCACCTGATTAAGTTTTTATTACCTTCAATTAGAGCCTAATTTCGAGTAATCCTTGTGCTGCTTGTGCAGTGTTATGTTTGGGAGCCGTCTCAACATCTGGCTATCCGGTCCAGACGTACAAAAAATTAAGATAAATGGCCGACTGACATTTACAATTGGTATTCGGAATATTGTGGACGTAGCCTATTTAGAACGTCCCCAATCCCGATTTTAATGTGGCTTTACTAAAACATGTTTAAAAAGGATGTTTACCTTTTGCGAAAGAAGTCAATTTGGCATTTTCTGATGAAGTATTTTCAGGAAAGCTACAAAAAATATTTCCGCATTCTTAAAGCAGAATGTTATTTGCGACGACATCGTTAATCATATCATATTATAAACTTTAGTATTTATGTAACGTACCCAGTTTTCCTTTATGAGACGTAGTATAATTTATTATTTTAAAACAAATAATAGAGACGTGCCAGTGCTAGGATTTAAAATGAAATGGGTCGAGCACGATATATCAAATCTAAATTTTTTGGTAAGCATCTTTTAAAGTCAATATAGGGCAAACCTTGGCTTATCGGTGATACTTGGTAATTCGGTGATAATGCATTGTTAAATTACGCTGAGCTCACAATGCTGAAATGTAAGCAATTAAATCGCTGCCAACCCGATTGCAAGCATCAAAACTGACAGCTGCCAACGATTTTATAGCTCGCATTTCCTCATGGTGAGAACTGTGTAAGATTATAAGTATTATAACGGAGTATCACCGATAAGCCAAGGTTTGCCTACATACATATGTGTATGTTATAATGTTACTAGTACGGGAATTAAAACATTGCTATCATTATGATTATAACATAAAGTTATATCCGAACATTGGTTTTATAGCGGATATAAAATAAACAAACATTGTTATTTTATCATACATCGGATGAAGAAAATAACAACAAAATACTGTAAAATAAAGGAAAATAGAGTAAATACCAGACAATCTTCTTACTTCTGTTCTGCTTCTGTACAATGATATAAGTACTCGTCTATGTTCCTATGTATGTATTACTTAATTAAGCTATCTACTGTCTAGTCTACTGCTACAAAGGACAAAAGACTTAAATTGTGAACAACGAGAAACATAATACGAAATTGAAAATGTTATCCGATTCGATTCTTATTCTAAAAAACGAATACTTATAAGTTAAAGTTATTCGGGTGCATAAAAACCACCCCCTCAACTAAAGAGTCATCTACCTGCGAGAATTGATAATAGAACGCTCAAGGGTAGGGGACCGAATTTATGCTTCCCTTGTAAAAAGAGGGGCATGGGTCCCAGATAAGCGTATGTTACCAAAAGATTGGAAAGCGAAACCAATAAATAATTTGTACGTTTAGGAATTTAAATATTGGAAAGTTGGCAGAAACCGGATTTATATAAGTACTTAGACACGGATAGGTACATCATATTTACCTATATTCTTTTGAATGTTTCATTAAAAATAACAGAGTTTTAGCTCGCTTATGCTTGATGAAACGATAAAACTACCTACAGTCAGTGTTGGCCGAACGTTAATGCAATTGACCATTAAAAATTAACCATTGAAATGGTTAATTGCCATTAACCATTAACCATTGAAGGAAAATTAATTATCAATTGCATTGAACATCAATTTGCATTAATATTAATTTAATTCGAACCACTAACAATTAAAAAGAATTAAAGGTTATTGCTTTACAAACCATTAAAAATTAAATCAATTTTGAATGAAAATTAAAAATGTGATTGATAATTAACAACTAACAAAAATAAATATCGTAATTTTATACAGGCGTCCAAGGGATCAAAGGTCTAGTGGAACTCAGGTTTGGTGCAACATAGGCAAATGCTGTTTTGGTCACCTGACTCGTCTTGATGAGCACTTGGAAGAGCAGTAACCAAGATAGAGCTGATGCCGAACCCTGGCAGTACCTAATGGAACTCAGGTTAGGTGCAACATAGGCACACGCTGTTTTGGTCATCTGACTCGTCTTGATGAGCACTTGGAACAGCAGTACCCAAGATGAGCTGATGTTGAACAATCGACAAATCCGCTTCCACGAACAATCTTTCCCATTTGTCCCCACTTCATTGGAGCGGGGACAAATGGTAACACACCAATAACGGGTGTATTCTTATTCGTCCCCGCCGGGAACAGATGGGAATAGGCGCTGCATATAAAACATTTCCATTTGTCCCTTCTCATGTATGGCGTAGGACACGTCGATAGGGGACAAATGGGAATACACCAATAATGCACCCATTATAACCAATAATGGGTTTATTCCCATTTGTCCCCGCGGGGAACATATAGGAAAAGACTGCATATAAATATTTCCCATTTGTCCCCACCTTATTGGTGTGGAGACAAATGGGAATACATAATTTTCCGATGTTTTCCCATTTGTTCCCAGCTGGAACAGATGGATTAGGCGCTGCATATAAATCCCATTTGTCCCCGTTTCCCATTTGTCTCCACACCAATAAGGTGGGGACAAATGGGAACACTTCATTTTCCGATGTTTTCCCATTTGTTCCCACCTGGAACAGACGGAATAGGCGCTGCATATAAATCCCATTTGTCCCCGTTTCCCATTTGTCTCCAACTCACATATGGCAGGAACAAATAGGAATACACCTATAATGTTTGTATTCCCATTTGTCCCCGCGAGAAACATATAGGAAAAGACGTTGCATAGAAATATTTTCCATTTTTCCCCATCTCATTGAAGCGGGGACAAATGGGAACACTAATATCGGGTGTATCCCTATTGTTCTCCGCCGTTCATATTCTTTCATATAAAACATTCCCATTTGTCCCAGTTTCATGCATGGCGTAGGTCACGCGAATCGGGGACAAATGGGAATACACCAATAATGCACCCATTATTACCAATAATAACCAATAATGGGTGAATTCCCATTTATCTTCGCGGGGAACATATGGGAAGACCCTGCATAAAAATATTGTCCATTTGTCCCCACCTTATTGGGATGGGTACAAATGGGAACACCAATATCGGGCGTATTCCCACTTGTCCGCACCGGGAACAGATGGGAATAGGCGCTGCATAATTATAAATAATTCCCATTTGTCCCCACCTCATGAATGGCGACGGTCAGTTGGGGCCTTTCCCTAAATTTTCCAACCAAAACGGCGTGTGTCTATGTTGCTCCAAACTGGAGTTCCACTAGGTACCTACTGCCAGGGTTCAGGGTCATTTTGTTGAGTCTCATGTTAAAATATGTATCACGATCTGATAATTCACTGAAGCTTGTATTAATATGGTTATTTTTATTTATAATTTCAATAGTTCCAAGCAAAAGTAACATTAATTATTAGTTTATGAAAAAAACAAAAAATTCTATTAAACGTTAATGAGTAATTCTAATTAATTTTTTGAAACTTTAATGCCATTAAATAGGCAATTAGATTGACAATCAATGTAATTAAACGTCTCAAAATTAAATTCTAACTAATTTTAATTATATTGATGCGTAATGCAATTGATTAATTGTTGATTACAATTAACCATTACGGCCAACACTGCCTACAGTTTTGTAACAAATCACGTATTTCTGCTTCTTTTCTAATCAGAGCAATCTTATCTCCTTAAATCAAGTTCTTCCAAGATAAATTCAATCTTTTCCTTCATAATCAATGGAATAAAGGTCACATTTTTTAATTATAATAGTTTTCTTCTTTATGATTTACTTAGATATTATGTATTTATTTCCTTTATTACATTTTGTTCAAAATTCCTTCCCATAATTTAAGTCAACAATCTTTCATGCCATCTATATTTTTTCTATATAAATGTCAAATTCATAAAAAACCGCAAGGTTTGGCAACGAAGTACAATGTTGAGGTAAAACTGCAATGGCACCTGAACGCGCAAAAAGCGCGAAATGCCTGCCCCACTGACCCAAATGCGGCGTCCGTGGTCGCGGCAAGGTCGTGCTAACTCCGTCAACGTATATCAAAATGCTATTAGATTGGGTAAAATGGTCTTAGGAAATAATGATATGTAGGTACAACTATCATATGGATACATAAATGTGTTCTGTTCACATGACCAAACATGAATCCTCTATTCATTCGTTTCAAGGTCCGTCCATTAAAAAATTACGATTAATTCTTCTCCATACAAGTTTTACGTAGGTAATACCGTAACATAAGACCACCCTACTACACAGCTTATGCCCAAACGTAATACAGAATGCAGCAGCTTTAAGATACTAACTCCGGAAAATATTGAATCTCATTTTGTCCTCGTGGAGACTTTCAAAAAGATTAGATGCGACTCATGCGACCAAGGGTCTTATATTCCAGCTAGAATATGCATTTGACGCATCAATATTATATCGAAAACATGTTGGTTGCGTGCCTTAAATACATTTAAAGCATAGACACATGCGCTCTCAAATCGAATTCGAATTCGTTACCTTATCCCTCATTTTCTAAAGGATTGGTTATACATAATATCTGTGCGACAATCGCACCGACCTTCGGCGTTTTATTACACTTTTACTGTGTATCCGGTTTGAAGGACCATTCATGAATAGATGAACATTGTAATGTTGCATTGCGCAACTATTCATCGTTGCATTGCACAACTACAGTTGTAATTTTGCGATATATGATGACAGCTGTAACGATACGTTTTGATCGAACTAATTTATGGTCAGACATTCAAATACATATAGTAGAGTTTGCCGAACGTATTGGATTTGGGATTTCACTGTTTTACGAAGTACTCAAACTCAATTTGGTAATATTCCCGAATGTGTCAGGGGATCGTATCTTATTACAGTGTCTGCAAAGTTTACTCGATTTCATGCAAGATATTAGGACCTAGGATATTCACAAAATAAAGATACCATTCTTGAAGAAATACACTATTTTTGACGTAGCATAAACGCGTCCGGCTTCATGCCTCATTCATCAAAAAAAGCCATCCTAGATACATCGAGCTCGCATCAAAAACAAAAGTTAACTTCAAGTAATGCAAGTGAAAGAGTACCTAAACCAATATGTATTAGTGTTTCAACGGTTTCGTCCTTGTCATTGAAGGGGGTGATCATATTAACTTCGCAAATAAGATTTATATTGTTATTGAAGCTCAAATGTACATGACTCATATCTGACTAATGCTCAAGCTGCAAAACATAGGCAATTAATTAAGCTCCATTAGATTCAGTACGTAGGCGAAATTCTCGGGTTACGCTGCCCCAGACAGTCTGGCTCGAACAATTAGTCGTTGACTAGCCAGATCGTATGATATAACACGAGTACACTTGAATAAATAATATAGTAATGATATATGAGACGCAAACTAACGAAAGTGGAAAGTGTCGGGCGTTCACGCGGCGCATCGTCAGGCAGAAAGTACCTATATATATGGTTATGCAAATTGAAGCAGCATAAGGAGCGAATAAATTAGGTATAAATATTAATAATGCAGATACATCGTAAGTCATGAGAATACGAACACTGGTCCTGAAGTCGCGTTTCCTAAAAACGATTTTACAACACCTATACCCTCGTATGTGACTAAGACATCTTTATATTGCTATTTAAATTCGTTAATTACCGAGCTCCTTTAATACCAGCGGCCCTTTGGCATTTTGGTAGAATGCTTTCGGCATGCAACGAATGGAATTTATTCCGAGGCCGCTTATTGGTCCTATCCTTTACATTCCTTCTCCTCTTCAGTCTGGACCTTTATTCTTTAGGATCGTTACTGCGTCGACGTATATTCATCTCCATGCTGCTTTAACTGAAACTTCAGTCACTGCACTGAATTTCCTGATTCCGATCTTTTGTAATTAACGATATATCAGTTCTCCAGAATGATACTAGTATTTACTTTTTCCTTACTTTCCTCTAAATTGTTACTTCACGCTTGTAAACTGAGATCAGAGTTTACAAATTGCCCTCGCTTTATGAAGAGATATGTGACAGTAATGCAATGTTTAAATCGGAGCGGACGTATAATATTGTAGCACTCCTCCCTTTTTCTGTACGAGTAACACACTCATATTTAGGTCGGCAGCGCGTTTAGATACGCACAATACAATGTTCTAGAGATAAGGAAGTCGCTGGACGCTGGTTATTTACTTGACAGATAACTCTTATTTACCGTTTGCGATATTATATGATATGTAATGACGTAAACAGATAAGCTGAGTTAAATAATCACTAAATAATTGTGTTTATGGAAACAACATCTTTATAAGCGACGGCTTTTGAGACTTTAGGAGTAAATGAATCTTAAAGAGCGTTATACTCACACCATTTTAGTTTGTGACAGATCGACGGATGTACTAATTGTATTAGTGTGTTACTAAGTGTATTATATGCCTATTTTCAGTTTGTGTTACTGTTGATAAGGTATAACATGTAGATAGAAAATATCTGGCATCACAAACTAGGCACTTACCTAATTCCTGTAAAGTTTCTGTCTCCAAAGACTTATATAGCAGACTCGATTATTTCTTTCAGATCCAAAAACACATTGAATAATCACGATCTTGAGACATCAAAGATCTACTCGATACTACTGTTAATCCTATATCGCCAATTCAGCAAATTCCACGTATTTTATACTTTAAATTATAATTCGTGTGTTGCGGCACGTTAGTATGCGCGGGCGCGAGTAGCGGCGCCGGCGTTGACCGTTCGGGTAACGGCAAACGCTCTTATTATTCTTTTATTACATTCCACTGATTCGGCAGCTCTGGCAAGTGGCTTCAAAATGCTTAGAGAGCTTCTTTAAGTTATTTGACCCGCAACGGTTTTGCAAGCTTTTGTAGAGCAATCCACACGATTCAGTCGCGATAGGATATTAATAACTCAGTTATCTGTGTTAACTATCTGTACCAAAACGCCTACAACATACTTATAATACCTACTTAGAAATTATAGTAAAAATAAGCTTAATAGAATCTCCAGGATAACTTAATTTCATTCGTAGGTCTCCGATATGGATCTCTGACACACCTACCCAGATATTTTATGCCACAATAAATAGAATAGGAAAGGTTATCATTCACTATTATTACCGCAAAGATAAATCTTATCAGCAAATACCAAAACTGTAACCGGAACTCGCCGGTTCTAAACCAACATGCAACAAGCAACAATCTATACAGTGCGCATTCCGAACATTCGTAAACGCATTCTAGGGAACCTCCGCAAGACGAACTTTAAATTTGAATCTTGGTAGGTGATGATAAGGTTGGATTTGGCATTTTAGAATCGGGAGAGATATGAGGTTTTGAGCTTTGAGGGTCAAACTCGGGCGCGCGGCCGTTGCCGTGACTAGTGAACCCCTGCAGGACATTGACTCGCCCCCTGAGCCCCTGACCGGTTACCCCCCACGCCCTCTATAACAAACCGACTGACTGCGGCAAACTCGTGTCTTGGTAATTAAATACCCAGTCTAGTCGCAAAACAAAATAAAAAACGTGTTAACTCAACGGGTTTTTATCGTTCCTCGAAGTCTAATTATTACCTACAGCGAAATCTTAAAATCAATTCATTCATTTTACGACTGTAATATAAGATCGCTGAAAAAAGTTTCCATTAGATTCGATTACACACTAGTGATTCATTAATGGTATATTTAGAAGATATTTTTGCACGTGATCTCATTATTTTTACACGATCTCTAATGTAAGTATATGACTTCCTTCGTCTTCATTTCGATATCCGCCCATCCGTTACCAAGTCCCATGCGACCGTGATTATCTGCTTATTACCGATGTCATTATAGCACTACCAATTAGTAATATAAGTGTTTACGACTCGATTACATAACGAGACGGTTTCCCGCCTCAGCACTAAATAGGTACAGCTTATTATTTTGTTACGTCATTCTTATTACAAATCGCTGCGTTAATATCGTTCTGCACTGTTGATGATATCCGATTACTCGGTTGACATGAATACTGTGGCTCAAAACGTGGGTGTACGGAATGCCGAACTTATGGTCGACCTGGTTGCGCAAAGCGCACGTAACGGTAGTCCCGCGAACGCGCAGACGGAGACCCCTTGGAAAGTAATCGCAGCGGTCACTTTCTCTAGAACAGGTCCCAGTATCCAATCGACGACCGTGTGCTGTCACTCGCGCTTGAGAGTCCTACGTTTTAAAATTAGGTACCTATGCCTCTACTACAACTCACGGAGAAAAACAATCTGTTGATAGTCCTTTGTGAGATTCATAGACTTGACAATGCCCCACTTATTACCTTTTCTGCACTTAATTGTTTATTGCTGCCTGTAGTCCAAACGAAACTTGAAATACCTCCGGCTAGAGAAGCAACGGACTAAAATCACAAAATACTTACTCGGCGAACGTGATAAACGCTAAATGTCCAACGGGCAACCATGCCAGCGTGTTAATGTATGCGCCTGCCTTACGTGTGGTGCAGATAACCTTGCGACTGCCGATGTTGCAACAATATTGCTGACGATTTCGCTCGCGCAATGAAAAGAACTTCCATTTGCGAACTTCAGATCCAGCAAACGTTTTTCTTTTATTAAATTGAGAAATGGAACCTTGGCAATCGAGTTAACTTTGCAAATAGTTACTGTGTCAGCATTTCGCAACTGGCGAATTTAATGAATTAGATCATTATTGGCGGTCACGAAAGAAAAAAATTACAGTTACTCCAGAACGGTGAAAGAAAACCCAGGTTTAATCCCCAACTAGGGCAAGTAATTAAAATCATCTTTGTTATTCGTATATGATGAATTGATGACGTCTACTAAATAATAATTCATTCGCAGAGGTATTTATAAAACATTAATAATACATAAGAGTTTTGTAAAAGGTTTGCTAGCGGCGACACGGCACTCGACTGCGTAAAAAAAGGAATGGCAGGCAAGCCGATGACTCGGCGTAGGGAACAAAAAACCAACAAGTGCGTTACCCCCTCGAAGTTATCGTAAGTATACATAGTTATCTCGCCAACTTATACGCTCCAATAGTGAACGGGCAACCATGTTTATAACAACGACTTGAATTTATGTTGATGATTTTCCTTACCGAGTTCAGTTTATTTATTTTTATCGTAATTTTTGTTTACTTAGTCAACTTTGTTTTTAGTGTCTTCACGTTTGTAAATTTGTCTAATTTCGAGGTTAAGAGTTCATTAAACTGCAGATTGTTAACACGTCCTGTCGAACTGTTAACACGTAAATTAAAATTACAGACACGAAACTAATTAGTATTCTCGAATACTTTGTTTCGATACCAAGGTAAGGTAGTTATTGAAATTACTTTGTCATTATCAGTCTGTTGTATCTAAATTAGAAAACCGGCTTACTGTGCCTTTTCTCAAAGATATTTTGTGAACTACCTGCCGTGTCATTTACTACACTAATATAAAATATTATTCAATAAAGGTCACGACTCACGATACTACGAGTATCGTTGCTGACGGTCCTTACAAATAATGATAATAAATAATTATCTATATGACATCTAAAAGCATGAAGATGAACTAAAGCTATATACATAGTTGATATAGATATGGACACTAACGTGACTAACTAACGTAATACGTCAAAGTTAACACACTTATATGTAATACGTGACATAGTAGCTATAGAAGTTGGACAAAGCATTATCTGACGAATAAAGTGTGAGATGACAATAACTATAATAATTATTATCAATAATGGGAAATAAACCACAGATTTTAAAACGATTTTGTAGACGGTTTTATCATTTCCCATCATTCCTCCAGTCTACAGTATGAAAAGTAGTTTAGATCAGTACTAGATAAAATATAACTAAGGAGTCAGATAAAATATAACTAAGGAGTCACCTTTAAAATAAATTAACAAGAAAAACACGACCTGTCATGTTTAAAAATACATTTTATCGCATTTTTCGCATTATCGTACTTCCTGAAGTTGTAGATCAGTTTTTACTAGAATTTGTTGATTGCCTAGCCCGGTAACAGCGGGATGACCTTTACGGACGAGCGCGTGGCCATGAGAATCTCCTGAAGGTTGCGTGTTTCTCGGATGACCGCCCAACACCGTAGCCGGTATCTAACGTCCTGAATGTGCTAATAGCGTTCCTTTAAGGTCTTACTTCTATCAAGTTATCTATGCATGCGAATAATTTGTCTGGGTCTCAGGAAGACTTCTTGCTTGTGCGGCATTGTCACGCAATTATTTCCTGCTGTAAATGCGGCTTTACCGTGTTGGTGGATGCCAATAGGTCGACCAACCAGTCGGTCAGAGGCCCTCCCTCCCTCTATCTGTCCTCCCCCGTCCGTCTGCCTCTCAGCCTGCTCTCTCCCTCCCCCCGAGCCTCCCCACTGCGCTAGCGACAGCCGTCCAATCCAGTCAGTCAGTGTTTGGCCGCCCGACCGATTGTACGTCTCTAAAATTGTACCACGGACTTTTTACGTCACAGTTTATTTTGTCCTCTATTTAAACTAACGTTAGCCAAGTACGTACGTTTATCATTCCGTTAACAGTATTCATGAACATAATCTTGAATTTCAAGATGCACATGAAAAATCATATAACTCAACTACCGCTTTGTCTTGTTACAGGTACCTGCCTACTTGGAACTGGGCTGGGTGTGAACTCAGATACGCTGTGTGAAGTTTTATGTAATCGTTTTCTTCTAATATTGAAGAAACCTAAGCGGAATTTGTGTGTGGAACATCAGACAACATTTTGGCTTTGCAGTGGATTTGTGTTTAGTAAATAAAGTGAAGTGTGCGGAGCAATTAATGCCCGATTGTTATGCTCTTTAAACAAGTGATTAGTGTTATTACTCGTACATTATTGGATTGTTATCTGTTTGCTTGGACTTCTAGCAGCTCAATGGCCGCTGTAAGTATTTTTAAATTTTTTTATCAGCTTCGCTACCATTTGTGACTTATTATTAGTTTAAAATTTGGAACATATATAGTCGTATAAGTATATTTTAATATAAATGAGAAGATTTAACGGCGTTTCGTCTTCCGCGACCTTATAAAGCATAATCTTCAAAATAAACCACTTCCGACGGCTCTATGTTAACCTCGTTTTTCGTCTTGTCTCCTGGATAACGGCAACAAAATATTTCAAAAGTCCTTTTAATTTGAGAAAGACGAATTTCATATTCTTGAATAGCTTTGGTTGGGCTAACACTTCCGATAAAAATGTACCCTAATGAAGCTACAAGCAACCAAAACGGAATCCAGAATCACAATCACATGTGCAGTTGCGTGAATATTCCGCGAATTCCCACGCGCTCAGGCAAAAATGCTTTGTTATTTGAGGCTATTCACTAAACCAAATCACTCATTATGAACAGCAAGGTTGTAAAGCTAACTAGAGTACTGAGACAATTTGCAAAGGTGCTGATGGTGTACGGACGCCATCTTCTCGCGATCGGCTGACGCGCGCGACGACCTCGTGTACAAGTTCACTAAATTTAGATCGCCAGTGACAATGTTGACAACTTGCGTGCGTTTTAAATATCGTAACATCGATTGTCGGACAATCTAAAGTAATTGTAGTGAAAAATTTATTAAAAAAACGCCTTTTCGCTAAAAGTTATTTGGTACCTATTTGAAGCTCCAACATCCATTAGGAAAAGGACAGACAAATGAAAAACGGAATCAAAGTTGTATAACAGACGATAGCCGCGGCTTCTGCAGGTGATTTCTTTACGTTAGGCGATAGTAAAGCCACTTTGCAAACATGAAGATTGAAGATCAATAATCACATTATGAGCAAAGGGTATTGCTACTATTGTTTAACGGTTTGATGAAGATATGCAAATCATTGCTAATATTAAAAGCATTCGGGAGTGTTTCGTGTTTCTCCGATCAAATATCCCAAGCAATACTTTACAACGATTTTGCTAGTAGATAGCAGTGTTGGGCATTCAAGAATAAAATCATTATTTGAATAAGAATTCGTAGGAATAAAATCATCTCGATTTTATTCCCGTCAAAAATATTCAAATAATTTTGGTCGGGAATAATTCGTATGAGAAAAAATTGAATGAGAATAACTTATTCTTAATCAAATAAATATAATCATGATTTTTAATTGAAATAATATTCCACGAATAAAAATGTAGTTCGGGTACCGTATAGGTACTAATTACGTATAGTTAGGTAGATGTAATAGTAGTTAGTCTCTTGTCTAATTTATACCTATTTTATGGAATAAAATCTTACAAATTGACTGTCGCATAACGCATAGTTTCAGTAACCGTATTCTTTTTAATTTACTAATCAAATCATTAGGTTCAATTTAACTGGTTTAGGGGCCTAGCCAAGATGCCAATCGTTTGCGCTCCGACAACGAAGCGCTTTGTCTCTATCACTCTTACATATTAGTGCGATAGAGAGACGGAGGTAGCGTTTCGTTGAAGTAGCGCAACCCATTGGCATGTTGGCTACGCACTCAAGGTGCCTAGCCAAGATGCCAATTTTTGTTTTTACTTTAATAATCAAATCATCAGGTAAATTTAACCGTTCTGGGGGCCTAGCCAACATGCCAATCGCTTGCGCTCCAACAACGAAGCGCTTTCTGTCTCTATCACTCTTACATATTAGTGCGATAGAGCGACAAAGATAGCATTTGTTGTCGTAGCGCAAACGTTGGGCATGTTGGCTACGCTCCCAATGTGCCTAGCTAAGATGCCAACTTTTTGTTTTTATTTTAATAACCATACATTAGGTATAGCTGTTCTGGGGGCCTAGCCAACATGCCAATCGCTTGCGCTCCAACAACAAAGCGCTTTCTATCTCTATCACTCTTACATATTAGTGCGATAGAGAGACAGAGATAGCCTTTCGTTGTCGTAGCGCAAACGATTGGCATGTTGGCTATGCACCCAAGATTCCTAGCCAAGATGTCAATTTTTGTTTTTAATTTAATAATCAAATCATCAGGTAAATTTAACAGTTCTGGGGGCGTAGTCAACATGCCAATCGCTTGCGCTCCAACAACGAAGCGCTTTCTGTCTATCACTCCTACATATTAGTGCGATAGAGAGACAGAGATAGCGTTTAGTTGTCGTAGCGCAAGCGATTGGCATACTGGCTACGAACCCAAAGTGCCTAGCCAAGATGACAATTTTTGTTTTTAATTTAATAACCAAATCTTTGGATACAATTTAGCTGTTCTGGGGACCTAGCCATTATGCCAATAGTTTGCACTCCGACAACGAAGCGCTCTTTCTGTCTCTCTATCGCACTTATATATAAGAGTGATGGAGACAGAAAGCGCTTCGTTGTTGGAGCGCAAGCGATTGGCATGTTGGCTAGGCCCCCAGAACAGCTAAATTTACCTAATTTGGTTATTAAATTAAAAACAAAAATTGGCATCTTGGCAAGGCACATGGAAGCGTAGCCAACATGCCAAACGTTTGCGCCACGACAACAAAACGCTATATGTCTCTCTATCGCACTAATATGTAAGAGTGATAGAGATAGAAAGCACTTCGTTGGCGGAGCGCAAGCGATTGGCATATTGGCTAGGCCCCCAGAAAAGCTAAATTTACTTAATGATTTGGTTATGAAATTAAAAACAAAAATTGATATCTTTGCTTAGCACCTTGGGTGCGTAGCCAACATGCCAATCGTTTGCGCTACGACAACGAAACGCTATCTCTGTCTCTCTATTGCACTAATATGTAAGAGTGAGAGACAGAAAGCGCTAAAAACAGCTAAATTGTACCTTATGATTTGGTTATTAAATTAAAAACAAAAATTGGCATCTTAGCTAGGCACCCAATCGTTTGCGCTACGAGTGCTACGACAACGAAACGCTATCTGTCTCTGTATCGCACTAATATGTAAGAGTGATAGAGAGAGACTATGCGCAACTCTACGGAGCGTCAACGTTTGGCATGTTGGCTAAGCACCCTGATCGGATGATAGAAGTAGATAGCGTATAGCGGAACTCTTCAATGTGTACCTATACCTAAACTAAAGGAACAAATATCAAATCAATCCGACTTTTAAATAGAAGGGTGAAGTTCAAGTTACAAAATTTAACCAATTGTACTACAAAAATTAACTTAATTCTAAATAACATTTTAATTGAATAAAACCTTAGTTAGAATAGCCTCACTTCTAGAATAATTATTCTGTTTTTTATTCCGCATTTAAAATAAAAGTCACATGATTTATTCACGTTAATTTTATTCTAAAATAACTAGTGCAAGAATTATTCTAATTCAAATTGATTTGAATAAGAATAAAATTTCTGTTTTTATTCTTATTCTTATTCAAGTTAATTTTTGCCCAACTCTGGTAGATAGATACGTGATGATCGCAGTCTAGCCTTTCGAGAGCTCGAATAAGTATGCTTGTAAGTATAGACGAAGTGGGTCAAGGCGCGAGCGGCTGTGTTTCCTACTAGCTCAGTCCGCCGCGGTGCTATGAGGAAGACACTCGTTATGCGCCTCTATCAGACTTTTATTGAAATAAACTGCCTGTTCAAATCAGTTGCTGGGAGTAGCGGATGTCGAGATTTTTGAATGCATTTGTAAATGTCTCAATGATGTGAAAGAAAAATTAATAAAACAGAGCGGCATATAACGCTACGTATAACCTAACCGAATATACATGCAAAGAACGCTTCAGACTAACAGAGAATGTAATAAGCTGGTTATTCAAGTTTAGAAGAATTCATCGTTTTCTCACGAGAACGTGCAAGTGTTGCTGCAATAAATTCTACGCTTACAATGTGTACTTTCATCAAATTTATTGTTAAAGACAGTATAAAAGGTTTCTATACTGTGCGAATACCTCCTTATTAAAAAAATAGCAAACCTGTGTTAAGTTTTGTCTCTTTCTAACTAACACAAATATCGACATAACGGATAGGGACAAGTAATCAAGGGCTTGAGACGTTTATGAATATCGCCATGGAGTTGGTTGTAATACCGAAATAATAGCATTACCTAGGTATTTGTAGATACTAAACAAAGACATTTTATGTGCAGAAATTAATTGTGGCACCTACAGATTTCTAGTTTATAATTGCTGATACAAGTTCTTCCGAATGTGGGTCGTACGATTATCTATTTCTATTTAGGTCAAGGATTTTATTGATAAACGTAATCATTATTGTCATTCGAATACAATTTGGACCGTGCCACATTAACGAGCTTCTTGATTTACTTACTCTTGCTAGAAGTTGTGAAATTGAGTCGCTAGAGTGTGTGTTGTAAACAAAGAAAGCAAACTAGATAGCAGTTCGCGCTAGATGTTGCCGGTTATGTGCCTGCACCGACCCACTTAGATACTGGTGGTATCTCTATAACAGTTACGATAAAGACGAACCACTTTCTCTAGCACGCTCTAATTTCACAATTACAAGTACTTACCAATCATGTGAATTGATAGACTTGACGCCGATAAATGTTACAGATGTTCTGTGACTTTCGCAACTTTCTAACTCTAGTCAAGTTATTTATAAACAACCTCTTTGCTCTGACCTTTTAGTGGGCTACATTAACGTATTTGTTATTGGCAACAGCTTCAGTGGCATCAGTACCGGTTCACCGTCTTCCTACATTTGATTGTGCGTCCACTTACATGAAACTTCGCAGTTCGCGAAATGTAAAGCCGGTCATGATGATCAGAAGTGGGATCATCGAATGTAACATTGACTTTCACATTAGTGTGGTGGGTCTGATGTAACGCCGAGGCCGCGCGCGCGCCGGGGAGCGATTAGGTAAACGTTGCGCGCGCCGCTTTCACCCCACTTTCACCTCTATTTCCGCATTACTCTGCACATTGGTGCACATTTATCTATCTATAATTGCCATTAAATCGACTTATTACTAGAAATAACAGTACAGTAGGTACGCAGCGTATCTTATATTATATGTATGTATGACTTTATGTGAGTTATTGAAGTGAGATATTACCGAGCTAGTGAATATTACGAATTACGTAATATGAGTTAATGTATCTTTGAAGTCACATGAAGTGAGTAATGTTACGACAGTTTGAGATTCACAAACGATCAATTCTCAGAACCAGGAATCAGGCCCGTTTTGTTGACGAAGCCATATGAATCACATATTTTTTGTCGTCAGAACCGATACGATGTAGAAAGACACGTTGATTTTGATAAGATAAAATTCCAGGTAAGATTTTTTAGTTAGCATTTCGTATAGTCTAATATTTGAAATATTATGGTACATAATCGAATTGGAATTTCTAAGAAGAATTGTTACGGTCTGTTTGTTGATTGATTAGTTTTAAATATGAGTTATTGTACTTATCGCATCGTAAATATCGGTCGAGAGAGCGGCCGGGCTGTGACACTGGCCTGGTGACCTACAAACTGAGTGTTTTGCCGGTTCACCCACTGTGCATGCACAAATTCGTCTGTATCTTGTGTTACGCGTTGCATGTGATCATCAACCTAGTTACACTTGCAGTTACGTCTTCAATGTAAGTAATAAAAGCGCTCTATTAGCGAGTTTTGTCTGTGATGTTACATCATCACTTAAGAGTTTCGAAATTGTGTATTATACGATTTTACTGACGCTTATAATGTTTGTAACATGATCACTTAGTAGGTCACTGTCTTACTGTTTATAGAATTTTGTTCCGTATTTATTTCTCCGTAATTAGTTGGACTTACTTAATCTAATGATTTGACGATGAAGTTTTTAAGTCCCAGGCGGATTTTACGGTTTCAGAAAAAAACACGAAACTAGTTATTCAACGGCATGATTTCGCTCTTTAATAACTTACAAAACATGTTTCTCCTATAACCGTTAAATTTGGTTAAACATACCTAACGGCTTCTAAACAATGGCCTCAAAAACCTATAAAGTTTCACGGGCTAAAAAGTTTTTCTGTAACAAAAACATTTTACGAAGGTTTTTCCTTCGCCATTTTCCTTCCTGCATCCGTAATGGATGTTATGATGGGAAATGTGTTAGATGTATACAAAACACGGCCAGCACCGGCGCCGCCGCGCGATTTGCACAACGCCTGCAGCTATTGACCCACTGACCCAGAAACTGCTGGCGAAGGATAACGGGTCGGTTGCATGCGACACGAGTTTCAACTCTTCGCGCAACCCAACTATGGTTTTGGAGAAACGCGTTAACAATAACAATGAATTTTGCGGTTTTTAGCGGTATTTACAACCTTCCTTATGAGCAAAATTAGAATTTTCATTCATTGGTCATAAACTTTAAACCTTAAACTATTAAATCGTAAATCGTAACTACATATAACGATTCAACGTTAGAAACCCGCAGCAGTTCGATCGATAGCACGAATTCTCAGATAGTTAAATTGCATCTGCTCGTATTTATAATAAAACAAAAGAGTATTCTCAAGTAAATGTTGGAATGATTCCAAATGGATATACTCTAGTTGTCACAAGTCTTTAAATAGACCGAGGAGGTATTTCATCGCATTCTATTTGCATACTAACAGCTGCTGTAACCTGCATTGGTGCATCAGGATGTCATTAGTAAAGCGGGAAAAGCGACAGACAATAAAGGTGATTCCGTTAGTGTACAATGGAACAACTACAAAATGTCGATGAAGAATTAACGATATAGTTCTTTGTGACATAGTTCTTTAGAGAGGACCAAAGTTGGGCTAGTCTCGTATCTGTATCTTGAATCGTATGGGAGTGGAGACCATATTTGGATCGCAAAATTCAAGTAAGATCATACCAATATAATCTATTATAGATTATAGGTTATTGGAGCAAATTATGTGAACGAGCATTGAGAACACAAAGGCAGGCTCAACGTGGAATGAGATCGAGATGATTACGAAAGGTATTTACTATTACCTATTGAAGACGGTAACGGGGTCACAACAAGAAACTGTTCGGATAAATCACAACTTGCATTTGATTTGATCAAGTGCCCTAAACAAACATCAAAGTAAATAGGGCAATGCCTATGATTGAACTAACAGCAATAATTCAATATATCAACATCTTCCATTACAGAAAGTCGGTTTAGTCATTAGTCCGATTGCGACATTCAACATTCCAATTTTTCAATGTTCAAACTGAGCGCTGAAAACATCGAAGAAAACCTTATATTTTTCAAACGAAATTTAGGGGTATAGGACAAGTGACATTGAGTGACTGTCTTTGATATTGTCAGTGTCACTGTCACGTTAGTTGGTTGAGTTAGGTTAGGGCTGGGTCATAAGCTGCCTTCATGCTGCACTGGATAAGCATAGGAATATTAGGAATGCAGGCCTAGTCTTGTTTAGTTAGTCAGGCCTCAGTCGAGTCTTAAGTATTCATAACCTGCTCAAGGCTTCAAGACAGGAAAGCCTGCAGTTGAACAAGGCCGAATACGGAACCACAGAATATGGCAACAAAACAGTTCCGGTCGTGATACACACGGATTTTGGTCGGATTAAACATAATCTCTTGTGATTACACTAAAGTCTAACCAGTATAATTTTACCCTTTATCAAACTCATTACTCTTAATTTTTGGTGACTCGGGCCAAGACAGCACCACATTGATGCCATTGATACAATTATGAATAGTATTCCAAGAACGCATAGTGCTAAATGTAATGTACCTACCGATTATATTAGCGATAAACGGGAAGTAAACGTTAACTGAAACAACAGTTTGGCGATAAGTCGGTCGCGAACAACAAACAAAACTAATAATAGATGGCGTTGGCAATATGGAACGCGAAATGTGGGCCACAGCCGCTCCGGCGCATGACACATACGAGCTTTTAAAACATCGTAACTTCTCGGGAAATTCTACACAGTAATTCTCTTTTATTTACTCATTCATGACAGTCAAAAAATGCTTCTATTTGTATATTTTTCTTGATTTATCTCGACTGTCTTGTCTGTCAATGAGAAGAATTAAGATATCACGACCCATTTACTGAATTATTTATGGCCGCTATCTACGAATAGAATTACATAGCGGGAGTCCGTTCACCAACTACCTAAGTCTCATGGACTGAGGGAAACACACTATCTTCACTAGATCGGTCGGTGAAACAGTATTTTAGTATCAAATTAAGACACCGACCTGATCTATTCCCTTAATTAATTATGTATTTGTGTTGATCAATTGCTTGGAAGACCTGACTAATAGGTCTGACTTATTATTGTAACTTTCCCTCATTTTAGCGCCAATTTAGAAGGAAAACAATTAATGTACCCTCTTTTATGGTAATGGTTGTCTGAACGAGGTTATTGTTATTGGTGTTCCCCCAAACTCAGGACGAGTTGCATCTAGGGTTGGCACTGGCAGACAGATAGTTGGTATACGCCTCGGTTCTTACGTCATTAATGGTGTCTAGACTTTGGGCAAAATGTAAATTCTTTACACAATATGCTTACCAAACACCTACCAAATCGACAAGGGGTCATCTGTAATTATGTACAACAATTGATTGTATGTTAATATATTTTCCTTTTCTATTGTGGGACGAACCACTTTATTACAATCTATAAATTGCAAATACAGATGTCAATCACACACAATGAAAAAATACAACACAATTGATTGTGTCAATACTAATGTTAGGTCTTCAGCCCATATTTTTGGAGCCCTTTCTCTGTTACGCGGACGTCACCTAAGACATTTCTAATCAATCCCCAATTATGAGAAAGGGATGCTGTTTAGCAAAAATGTGTCAACCCACATTAATTTTGCAATAAAAACTTTACCGTCAAATTTTCGAGTTGTCATCTTTATTGAAAAATGAATGTGAGTTGACACATTATTGCTTATTATCCTCTCTACAATACATATGTCACTTCGTCCCGATATTTTTTTTTCAGACATTAATATTGTTGAAATTACTTTGATTGACAACCCTGGTTGCATAGCACTAGGTATAATTATACATATTTGTATTAGAGTGATTCTGATGCCTTTTACGGGATAAATGGAACATCGAGAAGATTAAGTATCAAAATATGGTCTTCGATGTTGTAGAATCATTATTTTATTTGTATTTGCTATTTTGCTCACAAAATATTGCCTTGTTGGAAAAACTAGTTATAGCTTTGTTAGGTAAGTACTATAAGTACTAAGTAGTGATAGACATCAACAAAATATATGCAAGACGTAATATGTATCTTGTAAGCTCTGCTTCGGGTAAGTGCCTAATTAATTTTGGATTAAAATTGGCTCGGCTGAATTAATTTCTCGCTCACGTAAAAAGCTTTAATTTAATTGGGATAGGTATTTTAATTTGTTGTGAACAAACAAGAAAAGAAAAGAAATATTAGGACCTAAATATTGCCTTTATAATTATTATTACCTTTATCAACCGATGAAAAAAAAAAACGGAGGAGGTTCTCAAGTCGACGCGTATATTTTTTTTTTATGTATGACCACGCATAACTTTTTAAATACACACAGTTTTACACAGAGGTCGGTTACATGTGTAAAAAACAAAAAACGAAATAAAACATTATGCGAATCAGTTCGTTAACACGTATCACAAGCTAATGACAGTAGTGACAATAACATAAAATCGTAAAAACAAATATCACTCGAACAAGCGGAACAAGTTTTAAAAACATTGTTAAATACCTAAGTAATGAAGTAAGCCACTCTAAAAGCAAGTTAACACGTATCGAACTTTTATGATAATTACGATAAATTCGCAAACACAGTCGTAAAAGACGATCAATCGAAGGAAGAAAGAATAAAAACCAGACGCGCGAGTCACCTTGTTTCGCGGCGCGGGACAATGACCCCGCACAGCTGTGGGCACGGCAACACACACTAACGCAATTAGGAACGATGTGTGCGTGGAAAAATATTTTCGGACGTGGATAGTGTAAGATCGATATATTCTTGTTAACATTTTGGCACGTTTTTGGAAATTAATAGGTAGGTAGTTGATTAATCTTGTCATTGTTATCGATTCCTCTCTATCTATCTACGATAATGTCGATAATACACCAATAATACGATTGTTGAGAGTGTTGAGTACTTGATGAATATTTAAAAACAAACTACCTTATATACCTACCAACACATAACAATAATATTTACCACTGTTAACATCGTTATTCATGTTAAAAAAAAAACTGTCTCTGTATTTTTGTGCTAATTATGAGTAACTATAATGGCATATTATTTTTATTATATTATTAACTTATACAATATTCATGTAAGTAAATAGAGAAGACTACTGTTTATTTGTAGGCACTTGTTTTGTTTATCGATGATTGACACTTTAATTGTAGGTGACATCATCACCATCGCTCATCAAATTACATCGAAGTCATCGAACTACGTTAGGGTGCGATTCGACGTGTTTTTAGCAGCACGTGACATAGCAAATCTAGTAAAGTGGCCGTTGTGTGATTTCAATTTTATACCGTAATGCGTAATTTGACAATTGCACAAAACACAACGTTGTCGACCTGTCCCGAGGTGCAACAAATAAACAGTCAACAGTAGAAGTTGCTAAGCGGGCAAGTTGATCTTGACGCAACTTTATTGTTAAGTGAATACGAGCGTGTCAATGTAATTTTGAGCACCTCGCCCGCTTAGCAACTTCTGTTGCTGACTGAACAAACCATATTCCAAATACACTTTGAGCGATGACCATAATCCTACGACATGTAATTATCGAAGATAAATCAGATAAACAATGTTATTTTTAGAATGATTCAAATGTCGTCATACAGTCGCGCCTCCATATTGGAATTATTCAGCCGAACCGTTGTCTGCTTTCTTATTCATCAAAATACATTTCCATTTGAACGAGCGCTTTGTTTGCATGGTCTCACATTGAATTGGGTCAATGTCTACTTAAATAATATAAATCTAAAATTTGCATAACAGATGTTAGGTTAGGTCTAGAATAGTAGGTAGGTCTGATCTCAACATTTCTTATCATCACAACATAGATTACAAACACGACACTACAATCTAATTTGATAGTTTTGTTTTACAAGTTGTTGTAGATAGTAGGCTGCTAATTGTGGTAGATAGGTTGTCGAACTCTTTTAGAGTGCAACCAGCGAATCCTGCCTTCAATTTTACCACCCTTTTTGGAAATTCTTCTAAAAGCTTTTAGATAGGAGATAGGTTACTCTCTAAGTCTCTATGGTAAGTGTACCTAGTGTAGTGTGTGTGTGTGTAGTTAAGCTTAGACTTGATCACAGTACTGTAGTTTTAGCAAATATTCACTATCTTTCTACCTTGTTTCAGATCGCATGGGAAGCAAATACATAGTCATGAACGCGATAAAGGAGCACTCGCATCAAGCAGGGTAGCTGTTCACAAAGGTAAGTCAACCCAATTCATTCGATCAAATATTAATTACTTATTAATAGTCTAATACAGTAGGAATACAAATGAATACAACGGAGAATAGGAACGGAGGTATGGTCTATTACTATAGTAGATTGTACAACAAGGGCATAAAGTGACCCGTTTTCACCCGAGGCAATTTTTTGGTCTGAGCGAAGCGAAGACCAAAATAGTAGACGAGGGTAAAAATGGACATTTATGCCCTTGTTGTACACTCTGCTTTTCACTTCGATTGCGAGGAAAATAAAACACATTTTTTCACGGCAATTTACACCACGAAATTGTCGTAAAGCGAAAGAACATAATACATAACCAATTCCCGCCAACTAACTTATTAATTTTTTTTTTAATTTTCAACGTGATCAGAGTTTCAGACGCTTGGTTTTCTGCCAAGTCAAACATTTCGGAGCATTTTTCGGAGATAATCGACTCCTATTTTATGTGATTTACTAAATTGAATGACAGAAAATACGGATTTCGAATAAATTGTAGCAAAAATAAAATAATATCACAAGTTTTGTCATCTACACAATTTTATTGCTCAGTAAAATTGTGCAATATGTTTTAACTGTTTGGCTGTTGAGACCGATTACCTTAGTCTTAGAAGAAAATTTTACTTTTATGTCGTCTACGCACGACATAGCACTTTTTGAGCATGAGAAGTGAAAAGTATTTTTATCATAACGTTTCGAGAACTAAATGCGAGGAGGCGGCGAAATTTTAAGCTCTAGGTTGCAATTCCAATCCATTGCATAGTATAATTATGTATTATGATCACAAATGACGACATCGACACTTCTTTTGTCCTTGAGTCTTGGATGTTTTGCGTATTTATCTGAAATACGCAGGTCAAACTTGCATAGTTTTTGACTAGATAGATTTGTGTTCGGTTAGAAGATCTTTTAATAAAAAATTGCCTATGTAATATTTCATTCAGACTGAAAGTGTTTAGAAAATGTTCCCCTGCTGAAAGTACACAAGTAAACAAACGAAACAATATCTGCCGCGGTGCGAGTATATTGCATACATCAGATCTCCATAAGTAAATATTTATAAGACTGACGTATAACTGAATGCGAAGTGACTGGACATCTAAATTTAAACCTGTTCCCTTCTCGCATCCCGCTTGACCGACTTTTCCGATAGGTACACGTAATTAATGAAAGCTTATTTAGTGTTTTATACTGCCCTAACGTGCCGAAGCAAGATTGAATTCGTAATTCATTTAGTTTTTGCAATCCATGGCACATATTCAGCACATACCTTATGGTATC
Organism: Cydia splendana; assembly: GCF_910591565.1. Lineage (NCBI taxonomy): Eukaryota > Metazoa > Arthropoda > Insecta > Lepidoptera > Tortricidae > Cydia > Cydia splendana. Next base: position 5,745,993 of record NC_085966.1, on the reverse strand, counting down.
ACATGAGCCTTGAATAGGGTATAGCAAATAATAAAATTTAAATAGAACTGTTACGTAGATACGTAACGGAACACTTTGAGATTAGATTACCTGTGTCACTCCCAGAAGTTTTTTCCGAAGTCAGGTCAGGTTTTAAACTTTAAGCCTCTTTTGGATTTCTCTCTGAAATAATGTGACAGTGTAAATTATTCAGTTCACCTTATACGACCTGTCTAGACTTCTAAGTCGATTGCCGAACGACAAAGACTTTGCGGACGGGTTCACCTGTCTAGGCAAACAAACCAGACGTTATTCATAATGTCGTTATGCTGACAACTTAATAGAATTTAAGTTTAAATTATCTTCGATCGAGGATCAAAGTGAGTTTATTACATTACCCAAGTTACGGTGGAACGCATGTATTGCGCCTCTATTGTCAGGGCGTTAGAGTGCGTGTTCAGATATTGTGAACACCTTGGCCGCTCCGATATATCTGATGGCGACTGTACAGCAATACGCAAAGTAAATACACAGACCGCTAATATCATTAACCTTTGGCTTTCCCTGAAGTTTTACGTTACCAACTCATATTTATACGTACATCGTAGCAGTTTTAATAACAGTGTTTGCTCTAAGTGCGGGGTGCATAAGTGCTTGGTAAAAGTATGTTTTCCAATGGTTAAGCCTCATAACGGAAGCCGAGCAAGTGCGTGCATAATTGCATCTTGCATACACGCAACCGTCTGGTAGCTCGCGTGCGAGACGTGTTGAATATTGTTATTGATCGATCGTTGCTAAATCGAACAACAATGATGGGAATGTGAAGCTTTCTTTTTGATCCCAGCAACCAAGAGTTAATAGCAACATAACAGTACAAATATTTATAACCTATTACTATATAGCTGATTACACAAAGTCCTTATGTCACAGGTTAAAACTGAAACTAACAACAATTATTGTAACCTTTCATACTTCAACAGCACAGGAAAGGACTTTAGCAGCACAGGACAGGACTTTAGCAGCACAGGATAATAAAGAACGTTGAAAACTGGTAACCTAATTAATATTCCGAATACTTATTAAACGAATTAATAGGATGATTAAGAAACAAATGTTCTGTATGTGACTTTTAAGTTGTCATTCGATCCAAGTTTTAACAAAGGAAAATCGAAGTTTTCTCTCGTTCGGAATAGGGACTCGGAAAAGCAAGTCGTTTTATTTTTTACTAATAGGTAAAACATGTTTTAGATTAGAGTAAAGGTAGAAGTAATTTACTTTTACTACAGCCCGATTTATGTATCAGTTATCTGAAAGATGCAAATCGTAGGTAAGCCTTTGTTGTTCCGGGCGGGAGTCGTTCCGGTGCCCTATCGATTCGTTCAGCACAAGCGCGCCTCCATGACAACGCTGAGGCTCTGTTGCGTACAGAACGCGGGCAAATGTTACGGCGAACCGATGTATGTGCATTTAATAAACGTTGCGTTGTACCTATGCATATTTGACAAGCCAAATGTACATTCCTACTTATATAAAAATATTATGGCCTCACTTAACTGAAACTGACTTTAAGTAACTTACATTGGTGTCATGTTGCTGGGTGTATCTTATTTTGCTAAAATACACACCAATCACACCATATACCATATCTCGTAAAAAAACTAACATTGTAGCAAACAAAGGAATAGCGCAAATATTAGGTAAATGCAAGCGGCCTTAAATATGTACGTGAATAAGAAGAGTAGGTAGGTAGATATATAGGGAGTACCTATGTACTGCATTCAACTTAATATCTACTTATTAATTAGTAACTAGGTCGTAGTTGGAAACAAATCCATGGAACTTAGAGAACCCGCAGACATTTTTGCTGTGAAAAGTTGGCACGATTTAACTTTTTTCCTGTTCCGTGAAATACTAAACGTTAACAACTCCGCGATTACAAGAATAAAGTACAGTCACGTATCAAAAAGGATTCGGTTATTTATTAACACTACCGTTTGGAGGTCAGTAAACTTGTTCACATCACAACTATGTATGTATATCGAGTCATACGGAAGTTTCTGTGCGATACAAGTGTGCGTATAATACATATAGGTACGCGAAAATTATATACGCTTGAGGGCGAAGTACGCTCAAGGGCAGCCCGCGGGTAACGACCCCATCGCTCCTTTGCCAACTTGTCTTCGACATTCACGACTCGTAATGATTAATGATTTCCTTGCCATTTACAATTACTCCCCTTTTATGGATGTTTTCAATTTACTTTTAGGTACCTAGGTACGATAGTTTATCATGTATTAAAGTAGCTCATTCGTTCCAGGTGGTGATCCAGCCGGAGGATGGACATCAATAATGTACTGGAAGGGACTCGCCAGTACTTCATGGGTCTTCCCAAGCAAGCGCAGGCGGAAGGCAGCGGACAGCCAGTGTGGCCCGCGGGCGCGCCGCCTCACGAAGAGGGCGCTCCAGGCCAGTCCGGCGCCCCCACGCCTTCGTCGCGCCCGCCGTCCGCCGCGGCCGCCCCGCCTTCGACACCTGCGCCTGCCGCCACCGCCGCACCACCGCGGCCGCCTTCCGAGCCCCTGGAGCCGGAACCCCACATAATACATAAGGCTACAGTGATGCGCGAAGCGGCCGAGAAGCGGCGCGAGCTGCCCGAGCCCGAGGACGAGGAGGAGCCGATGAACGCGCTGTCACCTCCGACACACATTATTCGCAAGCCGCCGCAGCGCACCCTGCCGTCCCCCGCGCCCGCGCCGGCGGCGCCGTGTCCGTCCCCTGCGCGGCCCCCGTCGGCCGCCCCGCTGCAGCCGCAGCCGACGCCCGAGCCGCATCCCGAGCCCAGCACGGCACAGTACCGCGCACCTTTGCATCGCGTGCAGACACCTACGGCACGACCCGTCGAGCATTTAGCTTCCGGCCGCCCTCCGGATCATTATACCGCGTCACGTCCACCTGAAGGTTACCCGCGGTACCACTATGATTCAAGCATGACAGACCCTAGTAGAGGTTCCCACGGGCCATTGGTAGCGTCGCCTCAACCGTCGGCGCCGCCGCGACATAGCAGTCCTCAGCAAACCTATGCGCGGCTGTCCAGTGCGGTGCCACAGCATGCGACGTCGCGGCTGCGGGAGACGGCCACACAAAGTCCACCGGCAACACGCTACGCGCTGCCAGCCACGCAGCCTCCCGCACCGCATCCGCACAACGACCGCGTACCCCCCATACACCACCCGCAAACATTCACAACGGGTGATAGACGGTCGCCACAAGTTTATGCAACGCTGCCGCGTCACGAAGCTTCGCATTTTGCTCGGACGCCAACGCATTACGAGCGGCAGCATGCTATTCCTCCAAGAAAATACGATCCCCAACAATCATATCCTGGGTATCGACAAACACAAACCGCAGCACAAACTGTGCCGAGTCAACGAACAGAAGTGTTTAAAGAGCATTATCAAGTCCAATATAAGCATCCCTCAATGGATGCTATGAGTGCGCACTACGCCGCGAGGCCACCAGATCGCGCACCTGCACCGCACCCTCATGACTCAGCACGTTTACCGACGCAACGGCCTGTAGATTATCCCAGCAGCAACCGAACGGTAGACGCAAGGAGTAGTTACCTGTACCAGAGTCCCTCGACTTCTTCCGTGCGCTATCAACCGACGGTGCCGGTGCCCGTAGCTCAAAATCAGCAGCAGGCAAGGACTGGTCACCGACATTCAGCGGCACCTAAACCTTCGTATGAATATCCCACGTCGAATCATGTTCAATCTAGTGCTCGAACAGCAACTAAGCCTGGCTTCCCGAGCCAACAGCAACGTATGACTGTGTCAGTGACGTCGTTGGTCAATCAAATGAATCAAACAAAACAGAAAAAAGAGTCTCCTTTAGATTTATCTGTAAAAACTGTAAAAAATTCAGCAGATTCTTCTACAACCGTAGACGATGCTGTCGACTCAGCGTCGCTTGAAAATAAGAACTTGCCGTTGCAACCGCGGCAATTGCCCAACAGTCGACACGTTCCTCCTCAACACGTGCCACCATTTGGTGCGTCTCACAAAGTCGACTTTGCGCCTGACTTTACTCAATACAGAGAAACTAACAATAACCATAGTCCCGCCGTAGCTCCTGGCCATCCACCGGTACGATACAATGGTACACATGAAACACCTCGGCCAATCGTAGAAGCCTATCCGCCGGATCCCCGTCACCAAAGGTATCATGATCGCACTAAATACAGTATTCCGATTGCTACTCGACCTGAATACGCAATACCTCGCATAGATCTCACCACAACAATTCCTGAAGAACGTCATCTTGAGAGTAGAATCCGCGACGACCGGCACTTTGTGATTGAGGAAAGGAAGCGGCCCGCGGGACCCATTGTTAGCAACATTCCGGAGAAAATTGTCAGGTATGAGACCTGGACAGCCGACAGTCGGATATCCGACCGGTCTAGTCGCTCGGCGCGGGAACAACATGAGCTAGCTAGCCAACCTGTTTACAGTTACAGTGCTCATAAACGTTACGAGGCTTATCCGGGTGATCATAAGCGACCGGTCACGTCAAGTGTCTATCATGAACACCGTCATGTAAACCATAGGTATCCCTATCCACCCGAGGTTCTCAGCAGAGATGTAAGAGACTATCACCCACAGTATGCTCCAGACAGAAATTCATCTAGTAATAGCCGCCAAGTTATACAAAAAATTCCGAACCATAGAGATATGCACGCCCATCCATTAGATCCTCATAGTGGAGTACCAGCGGACAAAAGAGTTTTAAGTATACTAAGAAATAGTTTGGAAACGAAGCATCCGGAAGTCACTAGACCGAGGCCAATACCAGAACTCATAGTCATAGATGATGTAGATGACTCTGAGGTTGAAATAACAGATTTGACAAAGGAAAACGATATCGACTTGGTAGGTAGAAATGGTAATTTAGGCAGATCTAACACTAATAAAATAAATGCTCCCACGGGACATCAAATACACATGCCTAAAGCCATAGACTCAGTGTCAAAAGAATCAGATTATCAAAAAGTGGATCCAACTAATTTAGATCCAATGAGTAAATCTCCAGAAAATGATGTAGCTTCGAGGATACGAACGAAGGCAGAATTAAAAGTTATGCCTCCATCTCAAGATGGTCATTTGAAACCTGAAACAAAACTTGGTGTACCAATAGGAAATCATGAAAATCTAAAGCCTACTCCAAAATCACAAAAACAACATCTTTTCAATCAAATACGAGAAGATCTTAGGTTGGAATCTGTTATAAAGACTGAAAAGCCAATCGCGTCGTTAATACCAGATATAAAATCTGAGCCTATGAATATAGAGGAGATCGAAAAAGATGCAGTGATATCAATTAAAACTGAAAACTTTTTAGACACCGAGTGTATTTCTGAAAATCATACCCCGGAAGACTTAGATTGGGCAAGTGCTTGTGATAACTTTATGGAACAATTGAAAACAGGATGTCATAAAAAGAAGCCGCGTAGGAAACGCACTGAAACGATGGAACAAGAAACTCCAGCTAGAGATGAGAAATCTACGACTACAATTACAACGTCTGAAATAACTCCTAGCGAACCTACTCCCAATATTGTAATTAAACAAGAGCCCGTAGATGCTGATGAAATGGAAAACCAAATGGTGGCTGAAACTATAAGTGATCTAAAACACCCTATCGACAATTCGTCTATACCTAAACCTCTGACCCAAAATAAACCAGACTCGAACAAAGTATCAGCTATTAGAGAACCTATTGTAAATAAACCGGAAATTAAAGATAGTATCGGAATACAAAAACAAACTAATTTAAAAGAACCAATTGTCAATCAAAATTCAAGAAAAGATAATTTATCTAAATTATCGGTTACAAAAGATATTGACAAGAGTGATAAATCTAAGAACAACAAAAAACATAAGGATGGCGAGAAATTCACAAGATCGCCCTTAAAGCGTAAATCAATGTCGGATAAAAGTGAGTCATCTACATCTACAAGCACTACACCTATGAAGCACAATTCAAAACAAAAAGAACCAATAAAAACCGTCATAAAAGAAGAATCAGAGTCTACTGACGATGACGTACCGTTAATTAAAAGCAAGATAATAAAAGAAAAAGAACGTAATGAGCGCCTTAAATATGCTATGTTTAAAGATATGTCAGTTTATGTTAAATTAGAATGCTGTGATGTAGATGTTAGTAAATTTACAAAAAAGAACAACGATACAACCGTAAACGACAAAGAAGAAAAATCTACTAAAGGCAAAGTAATTCGAAAAAATTCAAGATTGAAAGGTAAATCGTTATCTACAGATAACGCTAAAAATGATAAACGTAAGGATGATACAAGCTCTGAGAGTGAAGATGAAGACCTAACCGTAGCTAGTAGGCTGAGAGTACGTAAAACTATTAAGACAGAAGATTCCAAAACAACGTCTGTTAACAATAAAACTCCAGTAAAATCGTCTCCCACGAAAAAACAAGATAATAATGTTAGCAGTAGCGCCAGTTCTACTCCAGCTCGAAAAGCAGGTTTTGGAGATGGTTCCGATTTCCATCCAGGATGGGAAGAAGAGCTGTATAAATACAAGCGCTCACTTCGCATGCCGAGCAGACTTATTGCTATTCCTCGAGGACGCTCCGGTGGACCTTTCGTTAAAGGCGCGAACACGTTATTTTCAAGGGGCTCTACTTCTTTGCCTGACTTAGACCCAGCTCCACTTTCCCCAGCGCCGTCTTCAGCCCCCTCTGCAGCAACCGATGATTTGTTCGCCAGACGTCCTGATAAGTCAACCCTAGACAGTGATCTTGATTCTAATTCTAGTTGCTCAGTTGTTCATAACAATAGACTCCATTCTGATTCTGAAGCATCCACCTCTACAGGGTTCTCGACGAAAATCAAAAATAAGGGAAGTTCTATAGTAGATGTCCTCATGGAAAAGTATGGCAAGAAAGATGATAAGAAAAAATCGAAAGATAAAGAAGACAAACTTAATAATACACCTAAGATCATTCCGAAAAGTACCAACCCGACTGAATTACTACCGACACCTAGCTTAGGTCTCATTAAAAGCGGTACGAGAGGAATTTTGAGTGCAAAGAAAGAGAAATTGATGGAAGACATTTATTATTTGGGTGCATTTAGAAAAGAAACTGTGTCACAATTTAGAAATGCGTTTATTAATAACACAGATGGTCTTATGGGGGCTACAGAAGAATTTGCTCCGGTTGTATTAAAGTCTAGGACAAGAACAGAAAGTAGAGTTATTAAGCAACGAGCAACCATAAAAGAAGTGTTTGGAGACGAAAGGCCAGCATCAGCGCCACCGTCCTCCTGTAGAGACGAGGAAGAAGATGAAGTTAAAACAGACAAACCAGTAGAAATTAAGAAAGAACCGGAAACTAAGGCGAAAATGAAGCCTAAGAAAATTATGAAGGACAAAATGAAACGCAGATCTAGTTCTATACGAGACGGACTTAGGAGTACGAAGTCACTGAAAAGAAACGATGCAAAAGGTCGTCTCCTGCGCTTGAAGAAAAGAAACAATTTAATGAAATCTTTAGCAAACAAGAGAGTTAAAGATATTTCCACTCCAAAGATAAAAAAAGAAAAAAGTCCATCTCCAGACGACAAGGATGATAAGGATACCTCAAAAGAAGAGGGTAGTTCTCCGGGCACAACAGAAGGAAGTAGTAAACGGCGGTTGAAACGTTTGTTTGGGAGAAGAAAGTTCAGTTCTGGGTTTGATTACATCCGCAAGAAGAAGAAAATCATCCGAAGAGACGATTCGATCAAACAAGCGCGACGGCCAGCGGCGAAGCCTAGTCCTGAGTCAGTCCACGACATCCAGAAAGAGATAAAAGGCTGGTTTATTAACAAGAGCATCGGAGAATCACATCTTCACCGCGCAGCGAGATTGGGTTATACGGTAAGTTTCTGTTATAAAAATAAATGAAGATGTTGTACAACTAATATTATTTGAACAGAGTAAAAAGTAAAAAAGGGCTGCAGTATCATACGAGTAATACATTTTCTTAAGCAAAAAAGAAATCAACAATATTCAACTGAAAAGTTCCTTCCAAAAGTATTCAATCCAGCCACATTAAAGTTTTGAACGATAATGTTCCATATCCGAATGTTTATCTTTTCGTTTCAGGATTGCGTCGCGTACTGCCTGGAGAAGCTAGGGGCGGAGCCGACCGCAAAAGACAACGCGGGTTTCACGCCCTTACATGTGGCTGCCGCGAGGGGTCATGTTCGGATCGCGAGGCTGCTGTTACAATACGGGGCCAACGTCTCCGCTGCGGCGCAGGGAGGTATTAGGTAAGGCACATGATTATTTTTCTTGATGACGCCAGTAGCAATTTCAGGGGGATGGCTAATTAGCCACAATCTTGACCCTTCGGCCTTAACTTTAAGGCTCAAGACCAAATTCAAGCCCCTTCCACAACAAAATCCTGGTTCCGCCACTGGATGGCGCAGTAATCTTTGAAGTTGTTACATAATTTAAATATAAACGTTCGCTTTCTTGTACAACTTAAGTTTCCGCTTAAAGCCAAAAAGCTTTTTTTGGGTACACATAAATTGTCAAGTTTTGTATCGAAGCCGACTACCTCAGCATTATAATAGGTATATCAGTATTTCTCTTTAAAGTTGCAATTTCTATTTTCAGACCTTTACACGAGGCATGCGAGAACAGCCGCATTGAAGTAATCCGCCTGCTGCTTTCTTACGGAGCGGACCCCCTGCTCGGAACGTATGCGGGGCAAACACCTGAAGAGCTCGCGGAGGGACCGGCGGCCAGGCTTCTGCGACTGCATATCGCGGACGTTCAGGGCACGGCCTCGGAGCCGTGGGTGTTCCCGCCGCCGACGGCTATCATTGGTTAGTTACTATCATCAGTTTCTCATCTGCTCGCTTACGGAGCGGACCCCCTAAATACTCTTATCACCTCATATTATAAACATAATAAACTAGCATATTGAGCTCTTTCTAACAAACACAACAACAACATAGATGGAGGTATTAGGGACAAACAATTATCCAGATTTAACAAACGTTTATGAATAAGGCCATAAGATGATAACGATTTGTGCAAGATTGTCCCATTTAATATCTATTTATTATTGCAGACAAGGAAGAGCTCGGGTGCGACGCGCTAGCCTCCCCGCCGCCCGCGACGCCACCGCCGCCCCCGGACGCGACCATCGAGATCCAATGCACGGAGGCGCCGTTGCCACCGTTCTACAGTCTACGGCCCGCGCCTGGCCAGCAGTCGGACGGGCTGTGGTGCCTGCTGCAGGACATCACCAACTTATTACATGTGTGTATCTATGGTTCTAAATGTTATATGCTAAAAGGCTTGACAGACTTATCAATTGACAATAAAATGTAATTGATAATTACAAAAAATAAAATATATAAATAAAATATAAATTTTGTAAATGTAATAATTGATAATTAAATGTAAAATTATAAAATAAATTAAAACAAGTGGTGTAAAACGTTTTTGTGTATAAATAAATATCTACAAATTAGCGAGAATGATGTTCTTGATACAGTTCAGTCAGTTCATTTATTGTCTTGTTGTCAAACGAAGCATACAATTCTACATTGTATGTATACTATATATTCAAAATTCAGGTAACTATAGTGGTAGTAGGTACTGGTTCCCTATAATTTAGAAGTTTTCTATAAAAAAAGTTACAGTTGTAATCGATGTGTTTTTTTTATGCCAATGCTTCTATTTCACGTTTGGCGTTTTCAGAATGTTTTTCAAAGTTGCTCATTTGCATCATATTATTTACAGATAAAATCAAAAGACAGCCTGCTGAAGCAGATCCACTGCGGCTCAGGATCGCCGAAGGAACTGCTTCGCGAGATCAGAACCCAGGAGTTTCTTGAACGGGCACAGTGCCACCAGCTATTGTGCGCGGGCGAGAAGGTGAACGTGCGAGCGAGCAAGGTGGCCCTCGTCAGGGTCACCGACAAGCTGCGACAGCTGCTCAAGGTCGAGACTGTCCTTGTTAGCTGACACCATCAATGCTCGCAGAAGTGCAAGTGTGTAACATGAGCATATACCTACCTAAGACATGTAGAAAAGACGAGAGTTCAAATGGCATGCTGGTAATAATACGCGTAGCAGAAGCGTCTTCGTAAGGAGAGAAGCGGGGCTTATGTAAGCTGCCCTCAGTATTGCACGCAGGAACGTTTTACGCAGGAAAACCAGCACTATAAGATAAATAAGCGGGAGCAGGAAGCAAACCCCGCTGTCTACAACGCGAGGTGCAAGACATCTGCCTGGTTTCGTCTAAAGCACTTAAGCCATTCACGTCCTTTTAGAGGACCAAACGGCTCAACGAGATCTTAATACTTCGACTGATTATTTTAATCTTAACAAAGCTGTATCTCATTTAAGAACAAATCATTTCTATAAATTAAAGTGTAGGCAGCTGTTAACTTATAATTTGTGTTCGTGGTTGTTTAGTTATTCTAATGAACAATGTGTATATAGTGTATATAGTTGTAGTAATTTGTAAAAAATTGGTGCTACCTACTCATAAAAACATATGTGGTGAATGGTGTATATTGGACTAGATAGATAGGTAAATGAAGTGATTGAAGCGGGAGTTTGATAATAGTTAGAATAATATAATTTTAAAATAATATAATACTTGAAATAACGAAATAAAGTTACCACAGTCTAGGATCAGACATTAGCATATACCTATCTTAAATGTGTGTGCAATAATAATGCTTGGTATATTATTAATATCTGTAGGCTCGAGTGAGGATTTGGTGCAGAGGTATCAGTCACAGGGTTGGATAAAAGCCTTAGCACATGATTGCTGTACTTAAAATACAAAGGACATTAGCAAGTGCAATTCATAGGTATTGTATGCGACTAGATAGGTTGTGAGCAGCTCCCGCCCTGCAGTGTCCACTGTTCGGGGCTTCCAACACTTTACCCTTGATATTATTTGACTAATACATCACTGACACTGTTATATTTTTAAAATGTTAAAATTATAAATTAAATTCATCATTTATTATTATGAGATTATTCTATTAATTTCTTTTCAATAGTGAATACATTGTTATGTTTGCTATTATTATAATAATATCCCAATATGTTAATTAATTTACAATTACTTGTAACAGTTATGTTTTTATTTATAAAGTTCTGTAAGATATTAGGAAAATTTATTAAAGCATATCGCAAAATATTAAGTCTGTAAATAAGATGGATTGTAAACAGAATACCTATTTTTAACTTATTTTGGAGCTCTATCTTGTCTGAATAGAACCAATGAGAGACTTATTTGGTATTTATTTAACCTGGAAATAGTATTTTGGAACATTGTATGGATGGTAGCAGTTTTTACTCTGTATTTTAAGACCATGTTCCGCCCTATCTACTTATTCCTTGGAAATAGTTGAAACGAAGAAGTACATGAATAATCTGTGATGAAACTTAGAAGGACTAGTTAAATGCGGGATTTGGTATGAAAACTAAATGTAATTATTGTAACTGACGATTTCTACAGTGTGTATACTTTTCTGAATGGATACATTAATACCTGTCTGTACCTACATTTAAGTATTATTGTAATTATTGACACCGTCTGGTTGATAACATAAAAAATAAAAATGTGAACAATTCAGAATAAAGGTTTTTCATTTTCATAGGACAAAAATTAAAAACAATAGAGGGTTTGAATTACAAACAAAGGGATTCATATTTCCCTATAAATTTAATGTTTTAAAAAGTGCATAGGTAAGTAAGTAGATTTCCTCAAAGGTAAGTATTGCGATGGTAAAAAATTTGGGTTACGAGTTTTGATTGAAACCTAAAAAATTTCTTGCCTCACAATTTTTTAAAGTCACAGGTAATCTGAGCATCGAATAATGAAAGGAAAATTCTACTTACTGTTTACAAACAATACGAGTTTTGTCATAGAAGTTGCGTTGCGTGCCTTGTTGGTCGTTATCCTCTCCATGGTGGACTTCAATTCTTAATGCACTTCGCGGCGATATAAAAGAATTATGTAAATAATTAAAATAAATAGTTCTCATATCCCAGAATATGTTTATTTCATTTGCAAATTAACGATAAACAATTTAAAAGTGTTAAATGTCATAGGACATTGTAGTGCAGGGCTTAACCGCGAAAATCGAAGTTCGTAAATTTCGAGTTCATTCAATTTATTCAATCTCGGTTCATTTTGGGTCACTCACGATTTTGTTATTTGCCTCTCTGTCACTCTTTGCGTATTCGAGGAATAGAGGGGCAGAAAACGAAGTTTTTGATTTTTTTTCTCAAGTGACCCTCTGGGTTGTGTTTTATAAACGGCTTGTATCGTAACTCGTAATCGCTCTTTATTTCTCATTCTAACAATCATTTATTACAAAGTGAGAACAAGAATTCTGTTGACAAAGTGGATGTGTTTGAGTGTCAAGATAAATAATTTGAAAATAAAAAGTTGTAAGGGCTTGTGCACAAATCACGCGAGATTCGATAGGGGGAGGGGGATCACGAAAAAATCACGATAGATCACGTTGGGGGAGGGGGGTATAAGGAAACCTCACGTGTATTTTTCTACAGTGAAGGAAACTAGGGAAAAAAACCTACCACATGAGTAGATACTTTTTCTCGGTTTCGTTAAACATAAATCTTCACCCCGCACTTCAAAATAGCAAGTCTGTTTAACGAAAATAGAAAAATCAACAAGATTTTCTATATACAATACTATTTATCTTAAAATTAAGTAGGTCTAATTAAAAAAAATCAAAAAAATACACGTGAGGTTGTGTGAAGTTGTGGGGAGAGGGGGTAGCCAAAAACCTCACCAAATATCACCAAGGGGGAGGGAGGGTCAAAAAGTAGCCGAAAACACCTCGCGTGATTTGTGCACAACCCCTAACGAGGTAACGAGTAGCTAGCTCGTCTCAAATTCACGAATCGATAACGACACCACGTGAATGAAATGAACGAATTCTATAAAAAATCGGTCGCATCACTAGTGACACTAGTGAATCTGTCAATGTGGATGTCTGGTCTTGTGTCAATGGTGTCATTATGTTAGGAGAGATATCCGGGTGCGAACGACTGCAAACGATTATTACTTGCTTTAAAAGTATCAATAAAAATAACAAAAACAAAACCTAAACTTTTTGCTTCTTATGGAAAAATTCTACCAAATGAAAAATACTGCGATTACACACACTGTAAAGAGTATATAACCGACCGGATGTCAACAGTTTATAATTTACTATGTTGGTAAATGTAATGCTGCCAGTAAAAGGACACATACTCAAGATGGAGGTAAAAAAACCCCAATAATATTAATTTGATAGACAAGACGGACTTTGCGTACACTACGTTTTACATAAATCATTTCTAATAAAAAACTGATGGTAAAAGACTTTAATGCACGTATGACTTTACTTACTTATTTCTTTGTTTGAGTCAACATTGGAGTTGACAAATTATGTGGAACTGAATATAGATTTTTGGCAACACTGCTCGTTACCGTTGATGACGGAATGGGCGAGGCTTGAGTTTACCTTGTTATGTTTTTGTAAATTCTTTTAATTTTAACAGTTTTTCTATAAAAACATGTATAAATAAGAAGGGAATATTTTTAAAGGTTTTGCGGTTTTTATTGTAAGGTATTTCTTAAGGTGAGAAAAGCTCGTTTTTTGTGATGGGTTTATGTTATGTTTCTTGTTTATTAAACCGTTGTTTTTGTTCCAGCAGAAAATGAAGAATATATTGTTACTGTTAGCAGTAACGAGTTGCGGTTACGGGCAACTGGATCCTTATAATCAGAACTTCCCGCCGCAACAATTTCCATCTGACAATACGCAGAACGGCACATATCGTTCTAATCCTCAAATACCGTACGGCAGTTTCCCAGTCAACCAAGATTACCAACAGTCACAAAGTACGTTTTATAACGAAGGTTTCGACTCGGACCCCTATCGCGATGGTGACAATGAAGTGGACCCGCAGAACACCGCTAGTTACTACGCAGGTTTAGACTACGAAGAGAGGTACAAATGTCCTCCCAATTGGATTCGATTTAGAGAATCTTGTTACCGCTTTACTAAGTCGCCCAACCGGCCGCGGAACGACGCCCGGAAGATCTGCCAAGCATACGAATCAGACTTAGTAGCAGTGAATACTCCTGAGGAACATGGATTTATCATTACTACTCTAATGAAAATAGATCCTCAAAAGGGTTCCTGGTATGTTGGAGCACATCAACAGTCACCGGGATACTGGTCTAACGATTTAGATGGTTCGCAGCTGTCAGGTCTTGAAAATGCTTTTTTCGAAGATGTCACATCCATTTACAACAGCTACAATTTGCTGCCCCGGGATTACTTAGTATACAAATTTTCACAACATGATGGCCGTTGGGGTCTATCTGCTGTAGAAGGTACTCAATATTATCATTTTATTTGTGAAGGCCAGCCTCAAAGGTTAAAGTTTCTAATGGAGGATACTAGATCTTTTACCTATGGCTTAGATGTTTATGATCCAGAGAGAATTCCGAGGGGACCTTATTTTACAAAAGAGCCAGTTGACACAATATATGACCCTCTCCGCAGCAATTTTGTGCAGCTGACGTGTGTTGCTGGAGGATATCCCACACCTGTGTATAAGTGGTTCAGGGAAGACTACCAAGTTGACAGCCCTGTATTCACTGAAATCAACCCCCTGGATGATACTAGATTTATTGTAAGTGGTGGAACTTTGATGATTTATTATCCAGATGCGGATAAAGATAATGCAAAATATCATTGCACTGCTTCAAACAAATATGGTGTCATCCGCTCTGAATCAGTCCGACTTTCGTTTGGATTTATTAGAGAGTTTAATCAGAAAAGACCTATGGAGAGTGGCAAACAATACTGGGGTAAAGTCATGTACTGTGATCCTCCATCTTACTATCCATCTGTGAATTTCTTATGGGCTCGTAATTATTTCCCAAACCTTGTAGAAGAGGACAAGAGAGTGTTTGTGTCTTCAGATGGTGGAGTATACTTTTCTGCCCTCGAATCGATTGATAACGGCAATTATAGTTGTAATGTCATGAGCAAAGTTTCAGACATGGGTCGCAATGGGCCATTTTTTTCACTGTCTGTGTTTCCCCATTCTGATTATCAGCAGCTTAAATTCCCCAACAATTTTCCTAAGCTTTTTCCGGATGCTCCAGTTGTCGGTCAAGAAGTTAGGTTAGAGTGTGTTTCATTTGGATATCCAGTGCCTTCATATAATTGGACTAGGAAGAATAGTCCTATGCCAAGGCGAGCAAGACTAAGTAATTACGATCGCGTTTTGACTATTTCCAATGTTGGCGTTGAGGATGAGGGAGAGTACATTTGTGACGTTAGCAACGACCGGGCGCGTATATCTAACAGCGTGTTTTTAAAAGTACAAGCAGAACCTAACTTTACTATACCATTAGCTGACAAGCATGTTGACAACAAGGGTGAGCTCCATTGGAATTGTGAAGCTTTTGGTATCCCAGATGTCAATTACACTTGGTGGAAAAATGGCAATAAACTTTCTATGGAAACTTTGGACTTAGAAGACAGGGACCGATATATAATTCAGGATAATGTGTTAACTATAAAGCACTTAGATCCTGCAAGGGACCCTGGAATGTACCAGTGTGAAGCAAAGAATCAGTTGAAAGCGAGATATTCCACAGGACAGCTGAGAGTATTATCATTGAAACCATCATTTAAGAAGAGACCCCTTGAATTAGAAACATATGGCTCAGAAGGAGGAAATGTAACTTTGAGATGTAATCCAGAAGCGGCACCCCGACCCTCATTTACATGGAAGAAAGATGGAAATGTAATAGGTGCTGGTGGAAAACGATTCATCACTGAGAATGGGAATCTGATCATCAGACAAATTTCCAGAGATGATGAAGGAATATACACTTGTGTAGCCAAGAACCAGTACGGGTCTGATGAGAGTAGAGGAAGACTGATAGTATTACGCGCTCCCCGATTCCTCGTGCGTCTACCTCCGCGCGTAACAACGCAAGTTGGCCAAGTCATCTTTTTACATTGTAGCGCTGAAGTTGATACACTCTTAGACACCGCTTACCTCTGGAATCACAACGGCATACGCATGAAGGAAGCAGCCGATCTTTATGCTGACAAAAGAATTAAAATTGACGGCGGAGAACTGACCATTTATAATGTCAGTCTTTCCGATGTCGGCGATTACGAGTGCATTGTCAAAGCAGCTATCGGCCGCATATCCAGCCACACACAACTGCGAATCGAGGGTCCGCCGGGTCCTCCGGGCGGACTGCAAATTTTGAACGTTTTGAAAAACACTGTGACCCTCGAATGGACAGACAGTAATTCTAACGGGCGACCGATCACTGGCTACGCGATTACCGGCCGAACCAATTGGAACTCTACATGGAATACCATTGCGGAAAATATCGCCAACGTGATGGAGGTAGATCGTTACAACGGGCGCAAGCGAGCGGTCGTCCCCGTCACCCTGCATCCGTGGTCGGTTTACGAATTCAGAGTTCAAGCTATAAACTTCCTCGGAATCGGCAAACCTTCAGCACCGAGCCCACAATTTTCAACGTTAGCTGACAAACCTTATCAAGCACCTGCGAACGTCGGTGGAGGTGGAGGCAAAATTGGTGATCTTACAATCGCCTGGACTCCTCTGCCGAAGCATTTGCAGAATGGACCAGGAATACATTATAAAATATTCTGGCGTAGAAACGGATCCGAAGTGGAATTCCAGTCCCTCTTGCTAAAGGAATATGGGAATGTTGGCAGTCATGTCGTGCGTATAGTGCATCAGTATTTCTATACACCGTACGATGTTAAAGTACAAGCTTTTAACGACTTGGGCGCGGGTCCTGAGAGCGAAATAGTTACTATATACTCTGCCGAAGACATGCCTCAGGTCGCTCCGCAGTTGGTATCGGCACTTTCGTACAACTCTACGTCACTCAACGTGACTTGGAGCCCGATAGACCAGTCCCGTGAGAGGCTCCGTGGCAAGCTCATCGGCCACCGTCTGAAGTATTGGAAGCAGTCCAACAAGGAGGAGGAGTGTATCTACTATTTGTCCAGAACTACGCGCGCCTGGGCCCTCATTGTCGGGTTGCAGCCTGATACATATTACTTCGTGAAGGTATGTACCAACACGCTCCGCGATTGTTGCGCCATTTAAAGTTCTTGCTATAGCGTAAGTATTGAACAACCAAAATTGGATATTGGTTGGTTGCTATAGAATTTCCAATTTAGCAAGAACCCTAAATGGCATAACAATCCCGTGTGGTGACTGTACCTATTGAATGTATATAGTAGGGATGTACCGACTAGTCGGGAACGCCGACTATCCGGCCTAATTTGTAGTCGGCGATTAGTCGGCGACTAGTCGGCAAAAATGGTCGATTAGTCGGCACTTTATAAAGTGACAGAAAACAGGGCAAAAAGAAATAAACAGCAAATATTTTCCATAAGCTTTTCACCTATTTTACCCAAATTCCTATTTAGGGTGCTTACGAAAATTCTTGTTCGAATTATTGACCGTGTGGTCGCTTTCTTGTCCGGTTGTCGTATGAAATATAGTACCTATTAGGATTTTTGTTTTCAGCGTTACTATTTATAATATGATGAATAGCGCGACGAAAGGGGTAAAACGATTGTTTTTTAAGTGCATCTGAACCGAACTTAGGGAATACTAATGATCTGGCCGACTAGCCGACTAATCGGCCATCCGAGCGCCGATTAGTCGGCTAGTCGGCTAGTCGGCCAAATCAATAGTCGGTACATCACTAGTATATAGTAATAACGTTAAATTCATATTTGAATTATTGAGCATGTTGATTTATTTGTAATATGTTCAATTCCCAATCCAGTTTAACAGCCCATATTTAGTTTTTGGACAATATATTTTTTTAATCGCTTTTAGAAGCGTCTTTGGAGGCCTAGCGTTAACGCATGTGACGGCTTGGGCTTCTGTAGAATTCAATGGGAAATAATTTTGTTTTGAGCTTCTTTTGTTACGGGTGCACATTACACTTCCAACTCGAGATCTTGGTAGGTAAGAAAAACTAATGTCTGTTATTGTTTTAGGTAATGGCATTTAACTCAGCGGGCGAGGGTCCGGAGAGCGAGCGCTACCTGGAGCGCACGTACCGCAAGGCGCCGCAGAAGCCCCCGGCCTCCGTTAACGTGTGGGCCGTCAACCCGAGCACGGTGCGCGTCGTGTGGCGCTACGTGCAACCCACCGATGAGGAGGAACCGCTTATTGGCTACAAGGTCTGCTTTACATTGAATTCAAATAATCTGCCTTTTTCCCAAAAGACAACAGTATGATGACTTTCGAGGTGGAGCCTTTGTGCTTTTGTAGCCAACCGATGTTGTGGTACGCGGTTTATTATCACATTGATGCGGGTTCTCACGCTGCAAGTAGCCGTTTTCCATCAGGCGAGCCGTAGGTATGCTTGTGTGCTATCATTGTAGTAGAAAAACAATGTTGAGAGACCGCGGTTATCATGAGAGACTCTTCACATTTTTGAGTTCCAATACCGCTTCGAAATAATTACCATTATTATCATCGTTACAACACCTGAAAGACGTCAACATTATCATTCAACGCGCTGCTGTAATTCAACCGTTCCCTGCGAACCTGACCAGATTATCGTACCAAGAAATTAAATGGGAGCCAAGCCCAGGCGACTTATGTAACCTACTTGGGGTTTTGTCAACCTGAGCTAGCGCGTCTAATGTCACTGTATCCTCATTGGGTCCAAGGTCAGTGTGATTTATTAGGCGATTAGTTACCATTGTACTTGGTTAACTGATCATTTGCAAAGTAAACTTTATGACTATGGAAAATGGTCTAATATTGACCACTATAGTAAAACAACTGTTTAGTTCGTTGATTGAGTGAGAAGTTAGATTTATCCAGCAAGGTGGGCGCTTAACAACTACACAGAGTATTTCTACATTCGTGGTCTTATTTAGTGCGTGGATAAAACGACCGTTTTTCCTTTTCTTTTTTTTTTTAATCTTATTTATTTTATAAGCCATACATCTTAGGGGTCATCCATTAATTACGTCACACGAATTTCAAGGTTTTTTTACCCCTCCCCCCCTCCTTGTCACACTTGGTCACATTTGGCAAACCCCTCCCCCCTGGTGTGACGTCACATTTCTTCAACGAAATCGGCAAATATTGATTTAATATTTTATCAAAATATTTTTGACAAAAGAAATATGCGTAATTTTATAACCCAAAACTGATTAAGAAATAAAATTAAACGAATAAAAATGATTATCGTTTCAAAACCTTGTTATTTAAATGATAATTAGCGTATTAAATAATTTAAATACATTTTCGGTTACTGATGAAGTTAAAGTGACGTCACAAAGTTTATGACTCCCCCCTCCCCCTTGTCACAACATGTCACATTTTCTTGACCCCCTCCCTCCCCCTAAACGTGTGATGTAATTAATGGATGACCCCTTATGAAACCGTTTATTCCTTAATAATCATAAAATGTTAAAATGCCCAACCTTTCCACACTAAAGTTGTAAACCATGGTTAGATGTATTGGATGGCTACATGTATTCAGTATAGACCACTCTGTTGGTAAAACAAGTTGACACGCAAAACCGAAGAAGCAAGAACGGACCAATGCTATCTTCTCTTTGACAATAAGGGTAATTTTGCCCCTTTTCCCTCTGACAGGACGTCCGAAGTATTGTGTTTTGACTAACTGACCAACATCCACATATGAAGTCTTCAAATTAAAATCTGCATCCGTGTCTGATTGGTTCCTTATCATTTTACAGGTGCGAGTATGGGAAACCGACCAAGACATGAGCACAGCGAACGACACCATTATACCCGTGGAGCACAAACTCGAAGCATACGTCAACAACCTCATACCTGGCAAGACCTACAACCTCCGAGTTCTGGCCTATTCCAATGGAGGTGACGGCCGTATGTCTTCTCCTCCCATAACTTTCCAAATGGGTGATTACCACAGCGACTCTCTTGGGTACTACGTAAGGGGCAACTCTGCCCACAAAGAAAGCTTAGCTTTAGGATCTCTTGTCTCACTATTTCTAGGTCTCTCGGCCTTAAGATGGCTGCTATCGTGATGTTTATTCTGTCCTTATTTTGCGTAGATGTAGTAACTAAGGTCTGATTATGATATTATTGCAATAGACTTATACCTATATTTTTACATTAAAGTTTTAGGCTATATTTTTGGACTGAAAGACAGAAATTGATAAATAGTTCTTTATTTGCACAACTTGCAAGGTTGTGAATTATCCCGCCCATTTTACTCGACATTTTATATATTTTTTCAATTTTTATAATTTACTCTTTTACTGCTTTCTTAGCTTTAAATAATTAAGTCTCTCATGCACTATACTTTCTATAAGTTATCTAGAATAACTTACTATTTTAACTAACATTCCAAGTCGATTTTCTATTGACAATAAGCCAGCCAGGATAAAATCTCATTACCTAATGATCTAAGACTAATGATATTATATTATGGAAGTCCATATCACAATTTTGATTTAGATGTAAGAGATGTATGTAAATATTTCGCAATGTGTTGTTTATACATTTGTTTAAAATGAAATGCATTTTCGCTGCTACGACGTAGACTATCAAGTTTTTAAATTATTATTTTTTACTTCTACAATCCGAGCCATTTTCTTCGTTTAGGATATAAGCTATTTTCAGTTCAGTTACACGCATAATGACAATATTTTCGCGTAATGTCACATAAAAGTAGACGGCCGAATGCTCGTCAATGACCCAGTACCTACATGTTATTTTTAAACTTTCATGTTATTAACAATAGACACCTCTATTGGTGTCATCTATTGGGTATCATCTATTGGGGATTAGTATGTCCGTGGGACGTTTACCTTACGCTAAACAACACCTGTCTACGAAATGCAGCTTAGTGGCCCGTGCGTGTATCGTGCCGCGTGGTCAAAATCAAAATATATCATTATGCGTCTAATTGCCTTTTTTATAATAATTATGGTATGTATAGTACAAACTACAAAGTGATGAAGCGAAGCTTATTTGTTATGTACAGTCAGCATCAAATGAGTGATTAAATATAATTGCAGCACATAGTTATAATGCTTATTTCTTTGATGATATTGATATGTAATGGTGTCTTGAAATATTTTTGGCTACTTTGGCAGTCACTTAATTTGACGCTGACTGTATCAGGAATAGGGAGATTTTTGCTATCAAGAAAGAAAAATACAATTTTTTCATATTGCTATAACAAAACTAAATATTCGCAACTTCTTGCTGGAAAAGTCACCCCAGTGAAACTGCTTTTTTCAACTTGAAATATAAATAAAAAATGAAATTAAAAATTGCCTTAAACATGTTGAAATCTTTGTACGTAATGTTTAAAATTAAAAGTTTCGTGAAATAAATGTTTTTATACTTGAAACTTTGTTTGTCTTTGAAGAAACCAAGAAAAGTACGCAGTACGAGTGTTATACTAGGTCAAGCAGATCTTGTCAGTAGAAAAAGGCGGCAAATTTGAATAATGTAGGCGCGAAGGGATATCGTCCCATAGAAAATTTGTATTTCGCGCCTTTTTTTACTGACAAGATTTGCTTGACCGTCTATATTTACGTCATAATTTCATAGAAGTTTGACGTTTAAAATAACACCAGCAGGCGTATTAGGGATCATCCATTAATTACGTCACACAAATTTCTAGGTTTTTTGACCCCTCCCCCCCCCCCCCCTTGTCACATTTGGTCACATTTGGCAAACCCCTCCCCCCTAGTGTGACGTCACATTTTTTCTACGAAATCGCCAAATCGAATTAAGTAAGTACCTAAGTATTATTAATATTTTATCAAAATATTTTTGACGATATAAATATTAGTAATTTTATAACCCAAAACTGCTTAGGAAAGAAAATTAAAAGAATAAAAACGATTATCGTTTTAAAAACTTGTTATTTAAATGTACAGCGAATAAAATAATTAAAAAAAAAATTTCGGTTACTGATGAAGTTAAAGTGACGTCACAAAGTTTGTGTCTCCCCCCTCCCCCATGTCACAATATGTCACATTTTCTTGACCCCCTCCCTCCCCCTAAACGTGTGACGTAATTAATGGATGACCCCTTATGGATAGTTTTCACACGTGATAAAATCTGTCACCTTTTAACACCGCGGAATAGAAGGTGACGGACACCGTTTTATCACGCTGGCACGTCTTAGACAAGAACGACCATAATATCCATACTGACCTGCGAGTGCTGTCAAAATCTGTGTAGACTTTTCTTGGTCTAACTCTAAATAATATGACGTCTAATTATTAATTTTGTGCTGTGTCATCTATTAACGCAATTCATTAAATCCTTAACCTTTTCGCCGCCTAGTTAACCTTTTCGACGCCGTGTCAAACACAAAAGCAGTCACCCGGACGCAACGTCACCGAAGTGTCAAAATTGAAATTGAACTTTATACATATGCACGTAGGTCTATGTTGCTCTGTGGTCTGTGACCGATTAATCAGTCTTTGGCGTTGAACCTGCGGTGCGGATATATCGGTCATTGGCGTCCAAAAGGTTAATGAAGTAATTAAGAAAGTGTCATCAACGCCAAGCCACAAATTGCACGCAAACATTGTTAACAACCCGTTGGGATAACTAACATCAAGTCGTGTCGTGGCGTGTGGGGCACGAAATGTACTGACTTTATATCAAGTAAATGGCGGCGAAAACGGCACCGGCCCAGTTTTATAAAGTTACAAGTTTACAGGCCTTTACTGGCAACACTTGCTCCGTTTTTTACAATTTGCGTTTTATAAAAGTACTGTGTTACAATTTTACAGGTTACAGGTACAAGTGCCTGTAGCTCAACCATAGACGAAAATGTGGGAGTTTAATAGTTTTAAACTCATAATCGAACAAGCGTTTTATAAAAATATTGTAAATTACAAGTGTAGATTGGTACACTTGTAACAAAAACTGACATACGTCTTGAGTCCTGTAACAGCACAACAGCAGCTACTTGTAGGTCTCAGTGATTCGCTCTTTCGCTCGTAATTCTTAATTTTAGTTAAAATTATTCGTTTTCTGAGAGATTTTAAACTTTAGTCTTTATTGTTAGGCACCAACGCCAACGATTGTGCCAGGGCATGCATACTTTTCCATGCACTGACCTTATCAGTTTTTGTTAATGTATCTGAAATATATAGTATGCTGGTCAAGCAGATCTTGTCAGTAGAAAAAGG
Source organism: Cydia splendana (assembly GCF_910591565.1). NCBI lineage: Eukaryota > Metazoa > Arthropoda > Insecta > Lepidoptera > Tortricidae > Cydia > Cydia splendana. The sequence goes on along the minus strand of NC_085966.1, from coordinate 5,722,679 downwards.
CGGCAAATTTGAAAAATGTAGGCGCGAAGGGATATCGTCCCATAGAAAATTTGAATTTTGCGCCTTTTTTTACTGACAAGATTTGCTTGACCAGCTATACCTAAATAGGAAATAAAGTGACAATATGTTTGATATTGATTTTGTTGATGTTTCGTTTTATTTTATCTACTAGGAAACGGAAAAGGATTGGTGCCGATATTTGTCGTTGATTTATTAGCATTCGTCTCTTTATTTAAGTATAGTGCATTCACATTATGGTAAAGTGTACTAGGTCAAGCAGATCTTGTCAGTAGAAAAAGGCGGCAAATTTGAAAAATGTAGGGGCGACGGGATATCGTCTCATAGAAAATTTGAATTTCGCGCCTTTTTCTACTGACAAGATTTGCTTGACCGTCTATATTTTCGATACACAGCGTAGGTACTTATCTTTGAGCCGCTTCCGAAACGATACATTTTAATGAAATGTGAAACAGTACTTATTTACTTATTAGGTAATATTTCATTATTTAAATCAACTTAATCTGAATCTGAAAACGGCCCGAAAAGTATATCCTTGGCATCGAATACCGCTCTCAACCACTCGATTTTTCCTTCATTTCTGGCCATTTTTCCAATAATTCATATTTTACAGCAAACAATAACACAGCATTTAGTAGAGAACAGAGTATCTATGACAGACGTTTTTTTTTAAAGTAGTGATGTCCTTCACACCTGTAGATTTCACATGTAATCGAGATTGACCGTGGTTCTTTACAACTGTAATTATCTATGTGTATTTATAAAACACCTGTAGCCGTTCACAGTGCATTACAGGTGCCTGTAGCCTGTACTCTTTATAAAACTGGGCCCAGTAGGTATTCAATGTTACATATCAGCTTATTAAGCTGTGCACATATCAGTTTACATTAGGGTGGTATTCCACCTATCCAATTTTTTTGTCCAATATGTATTGAGTGACACATTTAATGATGAATATATCCGCATCGCAAGTCCAACGCCAAAGACGAATTAATCCGTCACAGACCACAGAGCAACATAGACCTACGTGCATACGCATAAAGTTCAATTTCAGTTTTGACACTTCTGTGACGTGGCGTCCGAGTGACAGCTTTTGTGTTGACACGGCGTCGAAAAGGTTAATGAGAGAGTGAGACGCACTGACATTGGACTAAATATATGGACAGGTGGAATACCATCCTAATAAGCGAGGTAACGGTAACCAGTAATAAACTTTGGGTTTTCCGGTAATAACGTTATTGTTGCAAAATATTTACCTATTTTACCTTCTTCAAATTAAAAAGAATAAATACTCATCATGGGTCCTTGTTTATTACTAATGCCGATAACTCTTTTATATCTTATAATAAATGTAAGGAAACCCTTTTATTTCTTCAAATATGTATTCATCTAAAAACTAAATATAATTACTTATTGTAGTTTCTTATATTTAACTTTACGTTTTAAACAGTTGGCATCCACATTAAGGGACAAACCTCCATCCAAAGATTTTCGTTTTAACGTGCTGTCTTCTATAGGCTGCACATGCTTCAAAGGCAGGAGACCCACAGCGTACGGAATGTCATCATCTAACGTGGAGTCTATTGTAGACTCATTGCTGGGTTCATTTTCTTTATTCATGTCGATTTTATTCTTATCTTTCCATCCAGATGTTGACGGTGCTGTGAGATCAATAACTGCATCATTATATCTGGATTCTGATTCATGATTATCATTAGTTTTTGTATCGCTGTTATTCACATGATTATTTTCAGTTTCTTGGGCATTCATATCCATATTATCGTCCCATTGTAAGCCACTTGAAGTTATACTGGCAGTAATATCATCTGGAGGCCGGGTATTTTCAACAGCCACCTCATTTTCTCTAGTTTCGTTCGAAAAAGCATTGCTAACATTCAACGCATCGCCGTCAAAATCAGGTTTGTGATTTGGTTCACCCCTTTCAGCTTCGTTCACGGAACAGTCATTGTTTGATGTGATACCCATATTCTTTTCAATATTCATTAAATCGTTCATAATTTCGTCTCTCCCTGGACAAGGTTTTTCTAATTGAGTGTTGATGTCGAAAGAACTATTATTTAGACTCTGTTTAGGAGTGGACATTAGGCAATCTAAACCATCATCTTTAAAGTCGCTAGCTTGAGGAAGCTGAAGGCTGAAGTCGTAGCAATCTTCGTTTCTTCTTAAGTCCTCTTGCAGATTAAATTGTTGACTCATATTTTCATCCAAGTGGGAGTTTTTCGTGTCAAGCAGGGACATGCTAAAACTAGTGTCCAGAGCGGTGCTCGTAGGACACAACTGCTCCATTGCTCTCGCCTCGTTGAGGTGTTGTTCTTGATAATATTTTTTGACATCATCACTCATAGATTTCGTGAAGAATTGCATGTCTCCCTCGATCCCCGAAAAATCGTGTGATGGATCATGATCCATAGAATTATTATTCTGCATACGTTGATCTAGAACTACATAATTCTGTTGGTCACCAAACGAGTCTAAATTATCTGGCAGGATTGCGTTCAGACTGTTTATGGAATCTTCGTGGTTGCTGAATTGTACGGCATCTTTTTCAAACTCGGCTCCCGAATAACTCTTATTTCCGGACATCAACTCTCCTCTTTCTATCGACTTGGACAAATCGTCAATGCTTTTGATTTCGCTCGGATCCGCAACCTTTTCAATGATGTTAGGCTGCTCGATAACTTCATATTGAATCTCGCTGCTCTGTACCATGTCAAGAAGAACTTGTTCGTTGACGTTGATATAGGATCCGTCTCCGGATTCGAAGAGTATGGGCAGATCGGTGGGAAGTCCGGCGCTTTTTAAGGCATCAACGTATTGGGACATGGCATTATTGATGTTGCTGTTGGAATCACTGGCAGAGCTTGTGGTCGTAGTGTTGACGTAGGAGGAGATTCCCTCTGACCGCATGGGGTGTTCTTCAGGGTACGAGATGGTAGGATCTAAAACGTTGGAGGAGACAGTTTGGTCCATGTACATGAGATCGTTGTCGACGCCCATGTAGTTGTGAGGGCTGGTAGATTCAGGGCCGCAGATGCTGTTAACCGCCTGGGAAAGCGTCACTCTGTCCATGTAGTCCTGGAAATTGAACAGACGAAATTATTGCCGAAATATTTGGCGATGGAACGTAATGAAAAATCTGGTGATGAAGGAAGAAAAGCAGAGGAAGGCCAAGACGTGTGTAATGTGCGTTTTGTGGTTCAAGCTAAAAAAGGTTAAAGTAATGTCGTAACCATATACCTACTGGCAAAAGATGTAAGTACATTGGCAGAGAAACGATATGAACAGTGACTCTGCCGGATCATCTCATAAAAAAATCTTGGATTTCGGTAAATGTCGATCGAATGTGAGCATAAACTGCAGCCTGAAGGTGTATAGTTATATAAAAGACAAGAACGGTCTAACCTGCATGTGTCTGGTCTGCAAATGCTTGAGCTGGTGTATGGCTTTGCGAGAGTCCTGCTCGCGGCGCAGCAGGGCGCGTTCGGCGGCCCGGCCCAGAGGCCCGGAACTCTCCCAGCCCCCGGTGCGCTAGAACAGACCACGTCATGAACAAAGTGCCCCAAAAGTCACAAGAAAATATTACAAAAGCCTGAAGTCTTAACGTTTTCAAGGTAGGGTAATTGAAAAATATATTTATAAAAACAGATTTTCAATATGTTCCACAGTGATGTTATGTTGACCTATCTAGGAATCGAGGGTTTCAAAAATATTGTATCAATAGGGACTTAAATGTTTTTCCTTATCAGTCCATGCCGCCCGGGACATTGCTGCCGTTTTTCCATCTAGTAAATAAACTTACTCTCACACTGGGTCGGCCTCGGCGCGGCTTGATGGAGCGCGGGGTGTCGCCGTAGTCCATGCCGACAGGGGCATTGCTGCCGTTTTCGATGTCGAAAGGTATGCGAACCACCATGTCCTGATGAAATTATTTATATATTTTTTTTGATTGTGAACTGCTGTTAAAATAGGCAAACCTTTGAACTTCAAGTGTCAAAACAAAAACAATTTTATGACAAAAAAAGCAACACGATAAATAATTAAAGAGCTAAGTTTAACCTTGTTCGGGCGTCCCATATTGTCCACTGGCTGACCGGTGTTAGGCGTAGAAAGGTGCTTGGGCTCACTGCTATCCTAAAAATATAAACAATAAAAGATCATTACAAATGCGCTAAAAATAGAAATAAAAATATATTCAACGATTATAAATGTCACCGAAGTTCCCCTTCAACGCTAAGATGTTTAGGAAGGATGAGCGAAAGCTTTGGCGTCATGACGTCAAGAAAAATTTTGTACGCTGAAGGCCTATTCAGATATTACTATCTGAATAGATCTGGTAAGTGAATAACAGGCCAATTCGAACGTACACTGACGTCGGAATGAATCATGTTATTTGGATGATATCAGTTAGATGTCGTTTGATATCAGTGTACGTTCGAATTGGCCTGTGTGTTCGAATGATTCCATTTTCGTTGTGTAGCGACCTAGAGACAATGCTACGGACTACGGCGTAGCACTCGTACCCGTAGCACGTAAGGGTGCTACGCGGGTGCATTATTTATGGGGCTATCGAAAGCAATATGTTAGCATGTGAATTACATTTATGATTGTGACAAAATGGCGAAAGGAGGAATAGTGAAAGATTTTTTCATAATTTTCTTATCTTTACATGAAAAGTAGCGTAATCCTAGCATCTTCAAGACTCCACTCCCACAAAAGAATTGAATAAGTTTGTAACGTACAATATTTTTACAATGAAAGCGGTGTAAAATACCTGTGTATGCATATCTATTAGAGACTGTGGCGGGCGATTGATGACAACAGGAGGCGTGAACACCGGGAGCTCGCCTGTAAGATTAAAACATATTTAGGTATTTATTTGAATCTGATATTGGACTTGTTTAGGTAGATTACGCGATTTATACTTGTTTGCGTGATTTTTGCAATAAAACATGTTGCGACATACAAATGGGCTAATGCAAAATTGTATTAGTTTTTACTCATATTTAATTGTTATTACACGGGCGAGACGCACGATAACTAAATAAAATGACTCAAACATCATTCTGATGTCAGTGTACGTTCGAATTGGCCTGTCTACGCTAAGTTTGCATCGATTAGTAACGATGTGGTGCCATATATACCTACTTGACGTAGCACTTGGTGTAGTGCTAACGTAAACGTACTCTATATAGGTATTTAGATACTTGTAAAATAATAAAATATTACTTACTATGATTATTAATGCCCAGTCCTTCTTTAGTTACCTTCGAAAGACCCTTAATTTTTAGAAATTGTGCTGCAGAAACCAGTTCATCTAAGTTTTCTTCCAAGCACTGAGTTTTGCCACAATACATAAACTCTACAAGCGATTTGAGAACGCTAAATCTCATTTTCAATATGATCAACGGCTCACCATTCTGTTTCTGCAGAACTTCCTAAAAACAAGACGGTTTAAATACCTAATGACTTATTATACTACCTACAATATTATAGGTATGTGCCTCCTACAATATATCGTGAAATCGTAATAAATATAAATACCTGAAAATAAGCACTACTGGCCGCAAGAACCGCTTTGTGAACACGCAAAGTGTGCGAACTACACATTAGTGTCATGTCCACTAAGGATTGCATTTGTAGCAATTTACCAAATCTGGACATTAAGTGTTCCGAGTAATCTTCATAATGAAGACTGTAACGTATTGGAGCCATTATAATTACTTTTGCTCCACTGTAAAACCGTCTCCATTGATTTCAATTTACTGTATGACAGTCTATCGACGTTCAGAGTTTGACAAAATCTTAACAAACGAAAAACGAATAAGAATAATTTGACGTTATTTTAATTTAAAACGACAGCCATTTTGTGGCTGCCAGTCAGTCGGTTACCATTGGTAAAGAGGTTAAAAGGCAAAATCTATATGGCCGCCACGGCGTCGACCTACCTAATTGTTGTCTATGGTAGGTTTTTTCTTCGATAAAAAAAATTACCACATGTAAACAAATCCACAGGACTTACAATAATTGTAATGAATGACTAATTATTAGTCATTCAGCCATTGTATAATAATGACATGACACTGACCGAGTCGCCTTGATTTGTTTCTTTCCGTTTTGTAAAATGGGTAATTTTATTTAAAATTACTTCATACACTTTAAAGTACTTATTCATAATTTTAATTTTATTATGTTATTTCTAGTCAGAATAACGAGCTATTTCAATCCCACTAGGAGAAAAAAGTGACCCAATATTTTTTTCCATTCCGTTACAATGTTTCATAGACTGTATGACGATAACGGAATGGAAGAAATGGAAAATGCAATGCACGGTAATTTTGGGACATTTATTTCTCTTATTGGGGCTCTTGATTCTATAATATAAAAAAAAGTGCAAAAATTATCCTTTTTTATTTAATCTTGAAAATAAAAAGGCACTAAAACCCTAATTATAAACTTTTTTATTTTTGTAGTATAACTTTGTCATGAATTGATTTAACGTGAAATATTTATTCTCTTTTTTTGCTGACTAAGCCACAACGACAACGGCAACAAACAACTAAAAGATTTAGATATGCATACGGTTAGCCTGGCGGCATTGCTGGCGTTACGAAGACATTATTGAACTAAAATAAAAAAAGATCATTTTGTTGTATTCTTTTAATATTTAAAAAATGCAGAAAGAAATAGTAAATACGTTAGAAAATGAATTTATTACAAATTTGTATTTATAGTCCTAAATTAGAACAACAGCGAAAAGTAGTACATTTGTATCTTGTTATGCAGAAAAATAAGTGAAACTGAAAATCTATCACAGACTAACGTTATTTAAGTACTGTTGGCTACAGAACATATTTAATGCTAAATATTATATTTAATTAGCATCAGACCATAATTCCAGTTCATAAATACATTATTAAATAAAATTGGAGGATACAATATAATATTTAAAACTTTCGCGTTTTGAACACATATTAACTCACATTTATAGACGGGTCTATCGCGAATTTATTCTCGTCGTCGCGGCTAACCGCGACCACGACCAGTGAAACCTGTGTCGAAACGTCGGTAAATAAAGGTAGTAAAATAAATTCGCGATAGACCCGTCTATAAATGTGAGTTAATATGTGTAAAGGCAGTAAAAAAAACTAGTTGTTTGCTTTCAGGTTGGATTTGGAATGTATAGTAGGAATGCAACGATTTGTTCATAAGGCACTTGGAACAAATACAGCGAGATTGTGGTCAGATGTGTCCATTAAATCTATGATCGAAACATTTAAACGATTTCTATACAGATAAATAAAAATTGTAATGAATCTTTTCGATACACATCTGAAACTATTATTAGTATAATTTATATATAAACAAGAAAACCATTACATAGTTCCATATAATCTAATCACATTTATCTTTTATAAAATGCACAATTAACACATACGATTATAAGGAAGAACATCAATAGAGCTACGAGTTGAAACAGAAATATAGCGACAGGCGTCGAACAAACTCTAAATACAACCCATGTGGATCATGCGGACACAGATAACGTAACTTCCACATCACCCACATAAGAAACATTAAAAAATACAAATTTGTAACATCTCCAATACTTTTAGTATCGTCTTAGAAATCCATTTCTACACAATAGTTTTACGTTTTACCCTTACCTTACCTCCCTACGACGAAGCTCATACACGACGGGCCGCGGCCACAAAGCTTTTGCGCCGCACCGCACGATTCGCATAAATACCGGAACACATTCTGATAAATATCTGAGATAGAAAAATGTACTTAATTGTGTACTTCTATTCGTTATTCTTGTGGTATTTATGTACTAATAATTCCGTTTGCAAAATATATTGATTTGCATTTCATACTTTTTGGATCCTACTCTTGAGACCATAGACAAAACTCCTTATGAGAAAATGGTCTGTACATTTTAGGCGGGACCTAAATTAAAAAGAAAAAATAATGTTTTTGTATCTAACATCTATAATAGGATAATTATCAACACGTTTTAATGTATTATACACTACAATATTGTCGTACTAATACGTTGAATTATTAAAGTGAGATTCCATCCCAGATACTGCAGAAAACAATAAGTAACCAACTGAAATAACAGCCACGAGTTCGCTTATTATCTAGGTATGACAATACATTTTTTATTTGTCTGTTAGTTCGTGTTAAATCCAATATTAATAAAAAAATAATATACTTATTAATAAAACCTTTTAATTATGTGTATAATATTAGCATTTGGACGTCGATTTTGTGTAGGATTCAATAAATATCCACATATAAATTTCCTGAACTTTGTTGCGTAAGCAGATACAGATATTTATGCGTATGGTCAGTATTATTTCTAATGCGAAATAAAGCAGCAAGTTTGTAAAATTAGTGAGTTTTCTTGATTACAAAAACTTCTAAGTTTTTTTCAAAGTTATTGATTCGCCTACGGCTGATCTACTTGTATTAAAAGTGGCATCATAAGAACAGCATAGTATCTATCCGAATGGACGATAAAGAATCCTACATAAAGTTACGTTAAGTAAATCTTTTTAGACATAGATATTTTTATGGGAGTTGAATATCTTAATAATCTATTTTAATGTCGATTGATAGATTGACTCGTTAATTGACGGCTATCTAAATTAACTGCATTGTCGCTAGATTAGCTGCAAGAAAACCCTATCATTGTACTAAGAATCATTTAAACTTCATAATTTTGTCGGAGATTTCTTTAAATTAATACTGCAAGTAAAATTACGCAATGAAATTATGTAAAGTATTATAAAATATCCTTCAAATCATCGTATATGAACACTTTACATAAGTAATGAGTAATTTTTTACAATACATAGCATGTAGAAAAAATAGAGATTCATTTTTAGAGATCGTCCAGTGAAACGAGACCATCGCTAGTCTACAATCATTTCGACGGTGCTACGATCACGAAGTCGTCTTTTAGTTTTAGAAATTCACTAAAAAGTAGTATACATTTCAAGTTGTGGTCTTCGAGTAGACTGAGTGATAATTCGTTTCAGTGGCAGGTTACATTAAATCTAATATTAAAAGCAAATTACAATATTTACACCTGCCGGCGATTACACCTAGCTAGCGGCTCGGCTAACGAAACTTGAATTCACTAGATACAAGTACTTCAACACTCAATAAGTAGCATCACTCGTTAACCCGGTGGATACAACTTTCTTAGCCAGACACGTCGATAGTTCGTCCGCACGTATTTAAAAATAGCTGCACCGCGTCACAAATTTTTCACTCCACTCAATTGTCAATGATTTTCAAGAAGTCCTCGTCGGAGGGGTCCCCCCTGGGCTTGGCGTCGGGCACGGTGTGCTTGAGCTCGCCGAACGTGTAGCTGCGCTTGTGGCGCCGCGCGCGCTCGCCGTCCAGGCTGGCGCGCTTGTTCCAGCAGAACTGCGGCCGCGGCTCCGCGCCCGCCGACATGGGCATGGCGAGTTGCACGCGCGACCCGCACAGCTCGTTGGCGCTCGTCTGCCGCTTCAGCTTGTCCTTGCCGACGACGAGCTGGAAGCCGCGCAGATCGGCCCGCCCGAGCTCGTTCTCGCTCATCTGCCGCTTCAGCTTCGTCGCCGAGGGGCTCCGCTTGTCCCCCGGGCTGTTCTGGCGCTCGGTCCGGAGCCGGCGCCGGCTGCCGGCGGAGCTGGCGGTGTTGGTGTCGCTGGTGTCGGGGCTGCGGCGGAGCGTGTCGATGGTGTTGTAGAGGTGGTCGAGCTCGCCGGTGCTGCCGTGGCGGGAGGAGCCGCGCCGCTGCGGGCGCTGCAGGGGCTGCACGCGCGGCAGATGGCCGTGGCTGGCCTGGCGCATGATGGCGGCGGGCTGGCGGCGCGGCATGCTGCAGCTGCGCGGCACGAGCGCGTCGTGCGCCACGTTCTCGTACACGTGCGCGCCGTCGTCCTCGTGCGTGATGAGGTTCTGCCGGCTCTCGGTCGTCTCCTTTCGCTGCCCGACCGAGTTGCTCTTTTTGTGCCCTGAATTTTTCGCTTCGGGGACGTTCTTCACTAGTTTGCAGTCGCTCGCGCTTCTGGGCAGTAGATTCGCATATCCGTGACTCTCCTGCTTTTGTGGCCTATCCGCCGGTTTCGGACATGTCGGGGCGGCAGTCTCTACCTCATTTTTAGTGGAATTGGAATGTTTTAGAAGTTTACTTTGAGAAGGATTCGATTTGGCGTGTTCCGCGCCGGAAGTCGTCTGTGGGGTCACCTCCTGGCGTTTTCTGTCGAGGTCGGGTTTGGAAGATTTGTCGAGGACGACTTTAGTTTTATCGCTCTTGCAGATTTTCACGCTGAATCTGAACGGCGGTTTGAAGACGACCTGTAGGCGAGCTTTTTCGCCGGACAACAGATTGGTGGCGCTCTTGGACGGTCTCGTTTTGCGTGTGCCCTTTTGTACTTGTCGATGCGTTCGCTCGGTGAGTCCTAGGGGTATAGACTTAGATTTAGGAATGGCAGTAGGTTGTGGCGAGCTCAGAAGCCACTTCTGAACTTTCGTTAAAGCTTCCGTATCTTTAGTGGGGGTGGATGGATGTTTCTGCATTGAACTATAGTCAATGGTTTCTTTCTTGATTTTGGATTTTCGTTTCTTTATTTTTGCTTTATGTTTTGACAGGAGGACATGTTTCGGAGACTTCCCCTCCGCATTCGTCACCACTACGGCACTTTCCTTCGGTACTTTGGCGGGGTCGTCCGGTTTCGCCGGATGACTAGGTTTCTGAAATAAAAACGACAACGTTACAAAGTTTTTTGTCACCTTGGAAATAAAATTCACAATGGTATCTTAATAAATTTTTGCACATTAATTGGTTATAAAAGTGTCAACTTACCCTCTTTTTGGCGGCGTGTGCCGGAGATGCCTTATCTTGCTTATTTTTATGATCCTTTTTATTGCGGTAAGCTTTTGTGCGGAGGGCAACTTTCTTCTTCAGAGGAAGTTTTGATCTGAAAAATGAACACGTAAGTTTCGGTCATTTGATGTAGATAAAGGGGATAAAGGAAGGAATAAAGAATAGTTTTAATAATACATAACACTGACTTTTATATTTATAAAAAAAAACGGACGCGATTTTGGCATAACCATTGGGACTTACAAGCTTTTTTCATTTCCCTTGGCTCTAGAGCAGTGGTTCCTAACCTGGTGGTAATTACTCCCGTGGGGGTAAAACTGGTATTTTGCGGGGGTAATAAGCTGACCTAATATGACAATACAACAAACGTACACGTTTTATTTTTTATTACCAATGGGAGGAGGGGTCAAATCAGGTTCCCTAGTTAGTCATAGGGGTGACCGGACTGAAAAGGTTAGGAACCACTTCTCTAGAGGGGTTAAATTCAATGTGGTGAAGTAATGATATTCACCTGACAGCGGTGTGGACGATCAGCCCCCCGTTGGGGTCGGCAGCATCAGGCAGACGGACGGTTTCGGTGGTGGACGAGTGGATGATGGTCACAGACTTCAGCTTCTTGCCGTGGCGGCCCAGGAAGCGCGTGCTGGCCACCTGGAATGTTGAGTTTAGCGTTATTTATATCTAAACTTATCAGAAGTAAGTTAATCTTTAAATCAACTTATACTAGCGATACGAAAACAGTAGTATCAGAAAAACTAATACCTAACATAACAAGTTGTTATATTATGATCCGTGTATTCTGATAAATTAGTAAAAGTATTATGAATAATTTACCTTGCTTGTAGGGAATTAGCCTATTCTTCTGAAAACTCAGCAGATATTAATAAATCATAAGTGGAAAGGGGACCTAATACTGGGGACGTAGCCAAGATAACATGTGAAAATCGTTTTTCGACAAAAGCGAAAAGTAAAACTGTTTTGGGATGACAGGTCCGACGAAAAGTCACGTCATCATATTTTGTATTTTGATTAGCTTTTTACACGACTGCCCAAACAAAAAGAGTGTATTGTTTTCAGCGTTCATGTTTGTATGTATGTGAGTTTCTTTATTCCACCTTAACTTCTGAATGCCTTAACCGATTTAGACGTATGATACATCATTAGAATCCTTACGTCATCCCGGCTAACATAGGCTATATGACGTCATTATAAAAACAATATGGCGGACTTAATGCGCCATATTACGCAACCTTTAGAAAAAAATATCGTGCAAACCTATCGAGTAGGGTATCAAAATGAAGGGCTTTGAAAGCCAATTGATAAAATATATGCAACATGTGGGTTTAAGTTTCATTTTGAGAAAGTAAGAATTGACAAAATATGTTAAGAGAAGCTAATCTCATAAAACCAAATATTATTATTGAATGGGATACTTATTAAAATAAAAGGAAAGAGTTTGACCGCTGATCATAAAAAAATATCATCATCATCATCATCATATCAGCCAGAGGACGTCCACTGCTGGACATAGGCCTCCCCCAAAGAGTGCCACAATGACCGGTCTTGCGCCACCCGCATCCAGCGGACTCCCGCGACCTTTACCAGGTCGTCAGTCCACCTTGTGGGGGGTCTACCCACGTTGCGCCTTCCGGTACGTGGTCGCCACTCGAGAACCTTTCCGCCCCAACGGCCATCGGTTCTACGGGCAATGTGCCCCGCCCACTGCCACTTAAGTTTAGCGATTCGGAGGGCTACATCGGTTACTTTGGTTCTGCTGCGGATGGCCTCATTTCTGATGCGATCACGCAGAGAGACTCCAAGCATAGCCCTCTCCATTGCCCTTTGGGTGACTTTGAGCCTTCTTATGAGGCACACAGTAAGCGGCCACGTTTCAGTTCCATATGTCATCACTGGCAACACACACTGGTCGAAGACTTTCTAGTAAAGTAGTAGTATAAAAAAATATAATTATATTATATTAGGTACTCATAATTTTTAAAACATGTTCGTAATTGCGCTAATGGAATCAGAAAGTTTAAAATATAACTTCTATTTATTAATCGATACGATGCAGAGTCCGTCTAAGCTAACTCTGCACCGACTTTGGCAGAACAAATCGTGAAAGTATCATTATAACCGTATGGTTTAATTTAATTTTAACATTTATGATGATGACATTACTCAGAGCGTAAGAAAGATGTGCGCTTCCTGCAACTTGTCCAAGTATATGCACTCGGTCCAAAGCCAGGCGCCAAAGGCGCCCCCACACTAAAAGGGTCAGGCGTAGCCCGACGTACGTGACACGCTATACTCTTACCAAAGCCGGGCGCCTTCGGCGCCCTCATACTCAAAGCGTCGAGCGGAGCCCGACGTACGTGGCGCGTTGTACGCGTTCCAAAGCCGGGCGCCTTCGGCGCCCTCATACTAAAAGAGTCGGGCGTAGCCCGACGTACATACGTGGCGCACTGCGCACGGTCCAAAGCCAGGCGACTTCTACTTTCTCATACTAAAAGTGTCGGGCGTAGTCCGACGTACGTGACACGCTGTATGCATACCAAAGCCGGGCACCTTCGGCGCCCTCACACTTAAAGGTTCTGGCGTAGACCGATGTTCGTGGCGCGCTGCACGCGGTCCAAAGCCAGGCACCTTCAAATCTCTCATATTAAAAGTATCGGGCGTAGCGTGACACGCTGTATGATTACCAAAGCCGGCCTCATACTCAAAGCCTCTTGCGTAGCCCGACGTACGTGGCGCGCTGTACGCGTTCCAAAGCCGGGCGCCTTCGGCGCCCTCATACTAAAAGAGTCGGGCATAGCCCGACGTACGTGACGCGCTGCGCGCGGTCCAAAGCCAGGCGACTTCTACTTTCTCATACTAAAACGTACGTGACACGCTGTACGCATACCAAAGCCGGGCGCCTTCGGCGCCCTCTTACTCAAAGCGTCGGGCGTGTACGAGGCGCGTTGTACGCGTTCTAAGGCCGGGCGCCTTCGGCGCCCTAATAGTAAAAGAGTCGGATGTAGCCCGACGTACGTGGCGCGCTGCAGTCGGTCCAAAGCCAGGCGCCTTCGACTCTCTCATACCAAGTGTCGGGGGCGTAGGCCCACGTACGTGACACGCTGTACGCTTACCAAGACGTCTTCAGTGCCCTCTCACTCAAAGCGTCGGGCGTAGCCCGACGTTCGTGGCGCACTGTACGCGTTCCAAAGGAGTCGGGCGTAGCCCGATATATGCGGCGCTCTGCGTGCCTTTCTGTACTGAGGACGCCCTCGCAAAAGTAATATAAAGTGACTTCAAATGGTTAGTAACGAAATCATGACCCCAAAGTTAAATTAAAATTAAAAAAACACGACTTCGAGAAAGCGAACTGAAAAGATGAAAATATTTTTTAGTTGTGTTAGTTACTCAACTTAATGAATGTAAAAATTCTAAAAAGTATAAAATAAAATAAATTAATTAAAAATTAAAAAACACGCCTGCGAAAAAGCGAACTGAAAAGACAAAAATAATTTTTAGTTGTGTTAGTTTAGTTGAGTAACTTAATGAATGTAAAAAATAATTAGAATATGAGTGTTTAGTGAAGGTTATAAACAACAAACGCAAAAGTTTTATGCTCATTTAGGATCGTGACTGTACCTGTATATTTTATTTCAATTGCAGTCGGGGACCTTGATGTATTGTCATTTTCCCATTTAATAGGTTCCCGACTGCAATTGAAATAAAATACACAGGTACAGTCACGATCCTAAATGAGCATAAAACTTTTGCGTTTGTTGTTTATAACCTTCACTAAACACTCGTATTCTAATTATTTTTTACATTCATTAAGTTACTCAACTAAACTAACACAACTAAAAATTATTTTTGTCTTTTCAGTTCGCTTTTTCGCAGGCGTGTTTTTTAATTTTTAATTAATTTATTTTATTCGAGAAACGATTGTCTTTTGCCTAGGCCTCTCATGTATTTATTTGCAACTTAAGCTATATAGCTAGCTGGCGTGGGTGCATGGAGCGGGCGCACGCACGCGGGTGCTAAGTAGGTAAATCCGTCGCACGCGTCCGTGCCAGTTACCGTTGCTCATACTTACCTAAAAATTTTCGTTAATCCACGCACCCGCTCTATGCAACTTACACACGTGCCCTTAGACTAGAGTACCTATACAATAAATCAAAGGTAGTATCCTAATTAAATCTAGCCTTAACCTTAGCATACAAAGTTCCTCAC